>NC_031769.1:21510180-21733258 GCF_001522545.3 Parus major | reverse complement strand
TCTCATGCTCTGAAAGTGAGAAGCTGCACAACCTGGGACACACAGCTGGGACACACCTAGGACAGCTGACCAAACTGGCCAAAGGGATATCCCAAACCATAGAACATCAATTTTAAATCTGTAAAGGTAGTCCACAGTAATTTGTAATAAGTCACTTCTTTCTCTACATTGCATGCACTTATGCCTAGAAGTTGTTCTGTTCCTCCTCTGTAATCGTTTATAAGGGGGAGTTTTCCTGATTTTTCTGAAAACAAACATTGGCTTTGGGTCTTAAAAAAGGTTTAATCTTTTCCTTCTTCTCTTGCACATGTAAAACCTCTTTGCTTTATTGCATAACCTTGTTTACAAAAAAATTACATCTATGTTATTTTACTGTTAGACTTTCTCTGTTTGTCTGCTCCTGTCAGAATGCTAAATATAATTTAATACCCACACAAATCCACAATTCTCACAGAGTTTAATTTATTCAGTTCAAATTTATTTAGATTAATATACAAGCTAAAAATGCATTATATATGTAAATACTCTTTACAGTCAAACAGCTTATGCTTAAAATATATTAATGTCAGACTACACAATAAAGAGTTAGTACTGCATTTTTCTCAACAGAGTTAGTTCATTAGCTGAACAGTTAATTATTAGTGGGAATTACTTTGAATATTCTAGATCCCGTATTTTTCTACCATTGCTCTTGCTTTAGAGATATAGGCGCTCATGGCATCCTCCTTTGACAAACCTGCAAAGGAAAGTAGGAGTCATTATCTTTCCTCATTTGTCATCCTATAAACTTGACTACAGGATATAAATTCAATTGGTGTAACACCTTTTTTCAGGTTCCACGCCTCCCATTTGGCTTTGCCTTTCAAATCTAGCATTCCTGGACATTCTGTCAAAATAAATGCATAGCTTTGGTTATCATGAGATTTACATAACATTAGCTTGATTTTATCAATATATGTGAGTAAATGTGAAGTATATATGGTAATACCAATATTAATATCTCCAACAGTAGCCTGTTTGTAGAATCCATAGAGTTCCTTCAGTTCTTCATCAGTTGGTCTTGTTTTTAATTTTTTTACGTCTTCTGCAGCACCATCAAAGTCAGCCTGATGAAAGAACAGAAAGTGTTCTCCTCTCAATGGGTGTATTTAAAACATGAGTTATAAGACACAATCTAATATCATTAGATATTCTCAATGACTCCCTTGGGTTTAACCATCAGACAAGGCTTTTTCCATGGAAGAAGCTTCAAAATGTGTACATTTGTATAAAGGGATCTAGGCTTGTACGGCTGATAGGGGCAAGCAGCCTCCACAATTTATGTAGCATATGTGTCTTTTACAGTCACACTAGAGGTATGACACCATTCACTGAACTTTACACCCCACAGTGATCTCTGAATTTTTTTTGACTCTGCCTGCACTGTGAGCTCAAATCCCCCTCTGAATGGTACTGCCCAATTCACCCTCCATTTCCACTGCTCTGCTGACAGGGAAATAGGTGACCAACAGCTGGCACAGAGGTACCTCATGGAGATGAGTTACTGCCAGGACCACCTTCCACAGCCAGCTCTGAAACACAGGAGAGCACCAGAGTAAAGTATAAATTTACTCCTTTCATCACTGTGAATCTCACATCAACCTGAGGCTATAGCCATTCTCGCTATAAATCAGGTCTCAGGCTAAGGTTTGGAGTTTTGTTTCATGCCGACAACATTTCAGCGCGAGACAGACTTTTGATAGTGGCTACAGACCCATCAGGTCTCTGCACTACTCTAATGCAGAATGATACAAACCCTTTAACATGCTATATGCTGGTTTCAACTATTATTTTAGCTTTTGAGTTGGATCTGCATTTGCAGAGCTGCAGTATATCCTGCACTCATATTTAATATGTACAAAACCAGCTGTATTGGTTTTGCATGGCCTGTTTTTTGGTAGTGGAGGGACTACAAGAGTAGCTTCCATAAAAAGCTGCCAGAATGTCCCACCATGTCCAGCAGAGCCAATTCCTGGTGGCTCCAAAGATGGATGTACTGCTGGCCAAGGCTGGGCCGATTAGAAATGGTGGTGATGCCTCAGTGGTAACAGGTTTAAGAAGGAAGATAAGATAAAATAAGTGTTTGTGCAGTTGTAACTATGGCCAGAGCAGAGCCAGAACGTGAGAGGAGCAGCCCTGCAGACACCCAGGTCAGTGCAGAAGGAGGGGCAGGAGGCACTCCAGGTGCCATAGCCGAGATTCCCCTGCAGGCCGAGGTGCAGCCCATGGTGCAGCAGCTGTGTCCCTGCAGCCCATGGAGGGCCTGGGGGATGCAGGGATCTACCCACAGCCCATGGAGGAGCCCCACACCGGAGCACGTGGATGCCTGGGAGGAGGCTGTGATCCTGTGGGAGACCCATGGAGAGAGGGGCCCTGCTCCCAGGCTGGAGCAGCCTGTCCTTGGAGGACTGCACCCGTGGAGGAGTGACCCACGCTGCAGCAGTCTGGGGAGGACTGTTCCCCACGGGATGGACTCACCTTGCAGCAGGTCACAGGGAGCTGTAGCTCGTGAGATGAGCTCACATTGGAGAGGTTCACAGAGAACTGTCTCTGTGTCACCCCACGGTGCAGCAGGGGAATGACTCCTCTCCCAGAGCAGTGGGAGAGGCCACGGGTGAGGAACTGACCATAACCCCCATTCCCTGTCCCCCTGCACTGCTGGGGTCAGGCTAGAGCTGGAAGGAAGGAGGGGTGGGGGAACGTGTTTATAAGGGCTTATTTTACTTCTCATTATCCTGCTCTGATTTTGTTAGTAATAAATTCACTTTAAGTTGAGCTTGTTTTGCCCTCAATGGTGTTTGATGATGAATGATCTCTCCTGGTCCTTATCTCAACCCATGAACCGTTTGTTAAATTTTCTCCAGATGCAGAGGGGAGTGAGTGAACAGCTTTGCTGAGTGCCTGGCTTTTGAACAGTGTCGACCCATGACAATGGCCTGAACTCATATCATGAAACCATTGTCTTGCCTTCTGGTTTTAACATCCATCTGTTCACTTCTGGTAAGGTCTTTGGAGACCACAGAGTGCCAATTCCTAGGAGCAAGCTCAAGAAATGAATTAGAGGACAGGAAAGTCCAAGGCATTTTTTATAGTTTGTTTAACCTTGTTCCTCTGCTTTATTGATAAGAGGCTTTATCCAAGCTTCAGATTAAAACCCAGACTCGCTAGACATAAATGAATGTTGTTATATATATATATATAAATATATACATATATATATATATATTTTTGTGCCTAAGAGCATAAGGAATTCAAATAGTGCATTCTGGTTTGATCAACTGCCTCATCTTTAGCTGGCTTTAACAGTGATGCAATTGCTTCTCCACTGGCTCTGCTTCCCCAGCTTTGAGGGAGGAGCAGCAGGACAATGGTTCAGCTCTTGCTCTTCCTTGCTCTTTCTGGTGAGACCTATCACCTGCTTATGAACTCTACCAGTTAATCTCAGACCATCACTAAGCAGCTATTTGGGCTGTAGTTGTGCTCCCTTGCAGACTAGTATCAGTCCCTTTCAAACATTCAGCCTCTAAAGGCAATGACCAAACAAGCCTGCAGGTGACTTACTAGATACAACCAACCTCAGAAACACTCATATCCCACAGCTCAGGTTTTGCTCTCAATAGTAGAACTCGTGCTGCAGCTCCCTCCATCTTTTTGTGTCTCCTGTGTCACAGGTCAGCCTCCACCAAAACACTGTAGTGCAGTTTGAGCTGGATTTTAGCATACTCCTCCAAAAGACAAGTGCCAAGCTTTTCCTGCACTGTCCAAGAGTTCTCTGCACCTTCCAATCTCAAGCTTTGCTGAGCCTCTCATTCCTTAGGTACTTCTGAGACAACAGCAGAGGCTCCCTTTCTGCTTATATCTATACAAAGTGTCTTTTAGAATAGTTTCTGACTCCCTTACTATCGTCCTCATAGCAATCTGTCTTGTTCTCAGCTGATGCTGCCCTTCTCACACCTCTTGCAAGGTCTTGTGGGAGGGGTTATAGGTGCTAATTATACAGCATGGACATTTAATGACACATAAAATAATCCAAACCAGCAAAACTCCTCCAATAAAACTATTGTCTAGTGCTCCTGAAAACAGATCATTTGTCTCTTTGCTCTGTGCTGGTTTCTCAGCTTATACATGTGTACCAGGTCAGCTCAGGCTGTTGTGCTGCAGGAGCACTGTATTTATCCTAGTCACTGAGCAGCAGTGTTGTATGCATCTTCTTTTGCTGCTGTGCTGCTGCCCAGCAGGAGAGTCAGGCTGCTGCTTCTAAAAAATGGGGAGCAAAACAGACACCAGCTGGCAGAGATGGAGGAGGGAAAGCCTGTGGAATGCCACCTTACCCTGCTGGGATGACAGTAGGAAAGGAAGGAATTAAAGTGGAATGCTGGGATGACAAAGGGGAAGGCAGGAGACTAATGAGATTTGGGAAAAGGAGGAATGGAAAAGGTGTTTGGGGAGAACAGGAAGGCAAGAGAAATATATAGAATTTATTAGGACTTATTGCATTATTAGAGAATAGAGAAATGGCAAACAGGACAAAATTACAGATCAAAGAAAAACATTACAATGTGGAAAAAGGAAAAAAATGGAGATATAGGGAAAATTACTAAGGGAGACTAGAATTACTGTTTCACTTTAGTCATCAGTCAGTTTGTGTTTTTTCTGTTGTCCTGTTGATGTAATTTCTTCTTAGACTTAGTGTCTCTTACTGCAGTAACAATGGTTAGATTTGGAAAGTATTAATTTGGCAAGAATTTAATAAGTTGTTAACTAACTGCATCAGACAGGATTGATGAAGAACAGCTTTCTCCAGAACAATAGTTCTTTTGAAATCTAATATTTCACTGAACTTTCTGTGATGGGAGCATGGGAATGTCTAATGTTTCTCTTTTACAGTGTTGAAATATTTATATCAATTTGATTTGACTCAGTAAACATAATATAGTCTCTTTAACATTTTAATACAAGTGTTTAAATGAATTAAGCCAGAATACTGAAATCTGAGATACTTTGAAAATTTTGAAATGAAAGATTTTATTAATTATTTGAATTGTTCTGAGATGCTTGTCTTCAGTTTTTTTTAATGAACACTATGAAATTTCAGAATTCCTTGTGGAATGAAAGAACTGATTCCAAGTCATGTACAGAAATGACTTCTAATACTTTCTTAGCTAGTTGATTTAAAAATTAATAATTCAATTTCTTAAACACTGAAGTAATAGATTACAAATTAGAAAGAGCTGGCTACAATCCTCCAGCTCAGTCCTTTACATAATAGAATGTCACTTGAGCAATTCCTGTTTTAACAAAAGCCTAGTGCTTAGAATGTGATTTAATATAGCAAACCCACCATAAATCATGCCATATTGCCCCTTACAATTACTTTCAATGTTGCAAATTTATGCCTCATTGCCAATGCAAATCTGGTTTCCCTTAGACTCCAGCCATTGTATTTCTTTCCGTTTATTTCTGTTAGATTAAAAAAAAATAAATTGTTCTTCTTTTCAGTGTTATGGACTGGGATTATGTCGTTATTTAACTTTCTCTGACACCATAGTCAGCAGAGCACTTGATATCTTGGTAGCAAATATAGAGTTTGTAATAATTAATATTCTCATGTCTATACTTGTGAGGTGATGGTCAGACTTTCTGGCTAATTTTACACTTTGAACACTTACAGCTCAGGTCTGGCTCTTGCCTTCACATCAAGTTCAGGTATTGTCCAGATTCCTACCTTTTGATAATCAAATTCTTCACAGACATTTATTTGTTTTAAATTTTTCCTGTGTGTTATGAAATTTCAGCATTCTTTGAGGAGTACAAGACCTAATTCCAAGTCATCTGCAGAAATATTTTTTAATACCTGTATAGCTAATAAATATAAAAATCAATGAAAGCCTGTTTTTTTGACCACTGGAATGCTAGATGATAAATCTGGAAGACTTGTCTACAATCCTCTGCTGAATCTTTTATATAGTGAAATATTTTCTTGTATATAAGCAGGTAATTTTATTTATCAGGAAAAAAATCACAGAATCCCAGAATTGTTAGGGTTGTAAGGGACCTCTGGAGATCATCTTGTCCAACATCCCTGTCAAGGTAGGGTCACCTGGAGCAGGTGACCTGGAATATGTCCAGGTGGGTTTGAATGTCTCCAGAGGGAGACTCCATGACCTCCCTGGGAAGCCTGTGGCAGTGCTCTGCCACCCCCAATTGTTGAGGTGGAAATTCTTGTGTTTGTGTTTATGGCAATTGTATCTCGTTGCTGAGCACCACTGAAAAGAACCTGGCACCACTCTCTTGATACCTTCCTTTGACATATTTCTATGCATTGATGAGACTCCCTCTCAGTCTTCTCTTCTCCAGACTTGGGCTTAGCTCCTCCTAAGGAGTTTCTCCTCATAAGAGAGATGCTCCAAATCCCTCATGATCTTTGTGGCCTTTGCTGAACCTTCTCCAATAGTTCCTTGCTTTCCTGAACTGCACTCCAGGTGTGGCCTCACCTCCCTTGGCGTGCTGGGCACACTCTTCCCAATGCATCCCAGGATACCATTGGCTCTCCTGACCACAAGGATGCACTGGAGGCTTGTGATCAACTCATCACCCACCAATACTGTCAGCTTCTCCTCAGCAGAGCTGTTCTCCAGCAGGACAGCCCCCAGCCTGTTCTGGTACTCGTGGTTATTCCTCCCCAGGTGCAGGGCCCTGCACTTCCCAACTCTCCTATCAAACATGTCCTAGAGAAGCTTTCAATATCATTACTGTTCATTCTACTAGCCAAATTTATATTCCCATCTAAACCTCTCCAAATGCACCAGCCTTTTTAACATGGAGATTTTAAGCAAAGAACCATAGATGACTAAAATTAATGTTTTAGCAGAGCCAGTAGAGAACTCAAGAGACTTGTCTTTGATTTATTGAGCGGGTAATAGATGTTTCTCATTTTACTCTGTAACATTCTCAAGTTGTGGTTTAAGTCTTTGCTATGAGAACAGCAATTTGAAGGATGATGCCAAAGTGATCAAACTTATTTTTCAAAGCTCTCTTTCCCTCTCTTGCTGCCATCTAGTTTTTAGGTTCATAAGCAGCAGAAAAACTGTTGTTCCTTGCATTAATTTTTAAAAAAACATTCTTTGTCCTCTGCTGAAATAGTGAACTCTGCTTGAAATAAGTCTTCCTTTCACCTTCTAAAAAGGGCAGCGTCTGAGAAACTTTTTTATTTCAATATTTTAATTTCTGTATGAAATACATGTGCATGTTATATAAGTGTTTGAGGCTGATTTCTCATATTATAGTGTTATTTTTATTAATATGCAAACTATCATTTTGTCTTAAATAAACCAGCTATCTATATTACTTAGGTAAATTCACCAGCTGGGATTTACGCAGAATATTCAATCTGCTGAATTTCAGTGATATGATAGGCAGTAACAGTTCTGTTAGAATATTGCAGAAAGATCACAAGGAAAGCAAGAAAGAAATGTGGAAATTGAGTTGACAAAGGATAGCCCAGTTTGTGTCAGAGTAAGAGAAAATTATTATAAAATGATAGCTAGCTCTTACTCAAGTGCTCAGATGAGTTTTGAAAGCTTTTCTTGCTTGCAGAGGCAGCAGTCCAGGGGAATGCTGCATATCACCTGCCAGCAATACAACAGGTCCTACAAGGGAAAGCTGTGGGATTTGCATGCAGCAGCAGAAAGAGGTATGTCACAAATAAATTACTGATCCTCATCTGCCATATTCCTAAGTAATGCTTGTCTGTTAATGTCCCGGGCTTGGAGTCCACCATTCTGCCATCAGTTTCCCTGAAGACTACTGTTTGCTAATGTGTTCCCTCTGCACTCAAAAGGCAGTTGTAAAGGCACGTGGGCAACTTAATTTTCACTCATCTTAGATAGTACTGGATGTGTCACTGTCCCTTTGTTGTCGAGGGATTCTAGACTTGGAGCAGATGCTTGACACTTCTGACTTTAAATAACCTACATGGGTGTATGAATGGTGGGATTGGTTCTGCTGGTGAGAGCTAGACCCAAGTAGGAAATCATTGTTGACAGCCTTGACAATTATATCCATGTTTCCTAATAGTAGATGATAATTTAGCCATGACACATTAAGCAGTGCAGAAGAAATGGCATACCTATGCACAAGGATCCACAAAAGTAAAGTAACTCTGCATGATTTTTTTTAATGTGGTTCACTCAAAAGTTTCTGGTTGATGCAGCAGAAAACATCAAACACACCTTCTTGTGTGAAATAAAAATGAAAGAGAAGGCTAAATGGGTCTGATGCAAAACAAAAAATTGTGCACACAAAGTAATTATGGTGAGCTTGTCTTCCTTAAGGAAGATTATGCGCCATGGGTCAGATCCTCAGCTGACACAGTTGGTGAAGATTCACTGAAACAGAAAGAGGACTGTACCTATAAATATTTTGCCAGTTCAGAGTAACTCTGAGATGAAAAATAATATAGCAGAGGCTATCCTTTACTAAGGATTTTTACTTTGTTCTTCTTACTCCGCATACCACCTCTGGTGAACTCCAGGCACATTTAATTATCTTACCATATGTTGCCCTCCTCAATAGACATGTTTTAATAAGTTAACTCAGGACTGTTCATGAATAATTGAAGACTGGAAGGGGTAGAAGCAGAGAAGGTTGGGTTTTAGTTTTTTCTTCAAGCTGGTCCCCCAGCAGACTCAAGATTTAGTTTTTACCAGCAATGATTTCTGTTTCCTTTCTAGCTCTGTTCCTACCCCTTCCCTCAACAATCCTCTCAGTTTTAAAGTCTCTGCTGAAAACAGATTGAAGCAGGCTGCAAACAGCAGGTAACAAACTAAGATGTGTATTACAATCTAAGCTAGTTCTATACTTTTTCTTCAGTCAACAGAAGAAGAGTTTAGGCCAAGAGCAAATGGGTTTAGGAAGCCAGTTAACCCCAGCCTGCCTTGGGTGTCTAGGGCCAGTGTGATGGGCTAGGGTGAGTCTATGTCCAGTCATTAAAAGAGTCAAGGTGATCAACTTGGACAAGACAAGCTTTTTACTGAGCCATTGTGTGAGCTTGTCTCCATTAATAGCAATGAAAAGAAAGTAAAATAGAACAGAAAAGTTCAGTTTAATTAAAAAAAAAATTAAAAAATCTGGAAGCCTTGTACTTTTGTAATCCTGGCCCAATATAGCTGCTGTGATGGCACATAGACTAGAACCTTAATCTGCAGGTGGGTGTGGATGAGGAGCTGACACGAAAGAATCAGTGCAATTAGAACTGCCTGCTCTAGCCTACCACTGCAGACCCATAGATATTTTGACAGGTTGTGTTTTGGAAACAAAATTTCTTGGTCAGCTTACTGACTTTTTAGCTCAAGTTTCTCTGATTGAAGAGGCCAAGAGCAGAAAACTTTAATTTGTTATTCAGTAAATATTGTGTGGAGGTACATACATCAGGCTTGCTGGGGAACTGGTCACAGCAGCAAGCCTGGCACAGTTCAAGAAGTACTTGGACAATACCCTTGGGCACATGGTGTGACTCTTGGGGATCATTCTGTCCAGGGCTGGGAGTTGGACTTGATGATCCTTGTGGGTCCCTTTCAACACAGATTATTCTGTGATTTTGTCATCTATAGACAAATGTGGTGCTATTTCTATTTAATTGCCACTTCTTTTATTAATCTGGAGGATGTGTAATTGGCAGATATAGCAGAAAATAACCCTCATTCCCAAAGTGAGGATAATTGCTGTGTCCAATGCCTGATGATTCTTGCTGCGGTAAAGGTGAGAGATTTTTGATATAAAATTTTCTTTTGGAGACTGAGGAAACATTCTACTGCTTTGAACTAAATGGAAAATAAAGATGTACCTCTAACTAGAAAAAGAATACAGTTCTTTTATCAATAACTAATCAGATTTATTTGGGAAGGAATGACAAATGAGATTTTTCTCTCAGCTCTTTGAGGTCTGAGATATTTTATTTTCGTTTTTAGATGCTTCCCCAGTTTGCAGTGTCAGTGGGGAGTGTGATTTGTTCTTCCTCTTTTGCTGGGTTCACATGATGCCACTCCTGTTACTAATGCCATAGTGTCAGTTCGTCTCCATTCACAGCTATTGTGCATTAAACCATTTTGCCACCTGGCATCTTTCTTTCACCACATCTATTGCTTGCAACAAAGCAGTCAGATAATTTTTCTCTGTGGCTGGCACAGCAGAAGATGTGGTAGGAGCTGGTCTGACAGAGCAATGATGGATGACCATAATCTTTCCTGTCTGGATAGAAAGTGTATCACCTACCAGTTTGTTCTGTTCCTGCCAGCTAGGAAAGCAAACTAACAAAATAGCCAGATGGCTCCAGCATGGCAACAAACTTCTGCACCAGCTACTGGAATAGTTTGACACCTATTTCCTGTGTGAATAAAGAGACCTAAGCTTCTTTATTTAGCTAAACTAACCAGTATGTTAATTCTGTAGAGTTGCTAAGCAGGCAGGAAATGTAAAGAAACAAAAGGAGTTAACTCTGCAGTACTGGACATGTCTCACATCTCCCAATCTCATGTCATGACCAAAACCACGGCTTTAAAACAGGAAGGACACTCTTCAAACTCTTTTCATTCCTCAAGCTCATCTCATATTCTCAACACATATAGTTTGCCTTTAGACAAATGGTTATAAGGTGACAAAGTATTTGAACCTAGAAGCAAGAATTTCTCTGAGTAGTTCCCCTAAAGCTGGCTGGGGTTTGAGAGTGATGATGAGGAAAGACAGGACAAATAACTTCAGTTGCTGGTTGCTCATTGCCTAACGAGGCATTTAGGAAAATTACTTCAGTCCTACTCAACCCAAAACATCCTGGACTCACTGCAAGGCTCCTCAGAAGCCAATGTGTCTACTTTGAAAAGCCCAGGGCTGATAATTTCTTTCTTACAGAAAGAGGCTTGAAACATCTCTCTTTCTCAGTTATCAAAGACCAGCTCCATATTCAAGGGGCTGCAGGTCCACTGTCAATATTGCAAACTCTTATGGTTTTATCAAGAGTTTTCTCATATTTAGCTGTTCTAAAAGGTTCTTTTAGAAAAAGTGGTAACATGGCAGTCTTGGATTTAATTTTCAGCAGCACAGCATTTTTATTTCTTCTGACTGGGAAAAGAGCTTGAAATTGGACATTCAGAAGGACTGACGGAAAAATCTTCTATTAACTGTTTTAATTACTGGTGTTTTAAGAACATCTCATAATACCTTTCCTTGCTAAATGCTTCCTTTCGACAGTTCCACGTAAGGTGCAGAGCAAGTGTCAGGTGGACAGTGGTAAAGGCACTTTGCTCAGGGAAGAAATGTTTTTGTGAAAAGAGTAAATGCACAGGATGAATAAAACTCAGTGTTCTTTTTGAAATATAAACATGGAAGCATTTAGTTTGGGACGTCTTTTAAAAGTAATCCTCATGAACTTCTGAATAAAATTGAATAAAAATCTTCTCATAAGTGCTGAGAAAAACTAAAATATTAAAAAAAAATACAGTTTTTATACAAAATAACTTACAGTGACTGCATCATCCAATTAAGAAGTAGATAGAAGTCCAGAGTGTAGTGTGATCATTACTGTTCAGTGAGAATTCAGTTGCATTGCCCTTGCTATTTTTTTTAAATTTGAGGTGACCTATTTAAAATTAAAGTCTTCCATAGATGCTGCATAATATATTGCAAGTCCCCCATGCTGTGGCAGTCTGGATAGCTCCCAACCACTGTGCAGGTTTTCCTGTCAAAGCAGCAAGGTTTTATGGTCTTTCCTAGTGCAAGTTCTTGAAACCATTGAATATATTCTCTGTCTGGGAAATCTGCTGCAGATTTTCTCTGTTTTCTCTGAAGCTGATGGATGTTTTCAAAATCAGTATTTGCTTATCCCACTGATCCATTCTAATGTTACCCTTTTGCAGAAATTTATTCTGGTTACTGGTTTGATTTGGTTTATTCAAGTTGTTAATTTCCTGGGACTGTTTAGACTTCATGGTTATGTTTTTATTGCCAATTTTGAGAAGCTGGAAGAAGTACTTTACATAGAGGTAATTCCCACAACTCTTGTTGATTCTTGTTCTAGACCAGGAGTAACTATTTATTGTCTTTCTGCTTTTTATCTGGTGGAAGACAAATATCTTAATGCACAGATTGTAACCAGGTGTGTCTGTCCAGCAGAAGAGTCTTCCAGGACACAGTGCAAGGTAGAAGGAAATTGTTTTTTCATCCTTATTCTCTGTGTCTGGTTGCCTGGTTTTATTTTTTTTTTTTCCACAGTGTGTCTTTTGGCTATTGTCTTAAGACCCTCTTTTTTTCTTAACTGTGTTGGAGAATGCTGTTTCACCTTTGTTTTAGACTCCTCTCTTGACTTTCTTTTTCCCCTAAAACCCATTTATTCATTCGTTACAAAATTGTTGTTGAATGCCTTCCTGATTCAGATGATGATCACATTGCTTTAAAGACTAAACCAGTGTAAAAGAGTTCAGTTACACAGAAATTTCTCTCTAAAATTTGATTACCCAAAGAAATTCACATGATGATAACAACCCTGAGCCCTGCAACAGAAATTAAACCAATAAAAAACCATTCCTTCAGCCTGCTCCTTTGTGGTTGTGGGCAACCAGTGCTCAGGACTGTGAAGCCTCTGCTTGGGCTACCAGCCCCATCTGAGGATTTCTGTGGGAGCCTGGCTCACTGGGCTGTTTGGAGGGGCTGCCCTGTGGGCTGTGACTGGCTGAACCTTTGGAAGGAGTGCAGGAAGAAAGAGTACACTAACTAGTCCTGAGTAACTTGGAGGTTTTAAAATCAGACAAAAAAGTGGCCTGATGCCTGCCCAAATCCAAATACTTCACATTTCATAACCACACAGCAGCTCAGCGTGTGGGAGGGAAGCTGGTGGCCTTCTCATCTGAGTAGAACTAAATAAAATGTAGGTGTCTGTCCCAAGTTCAGTCACCACTGAGGAGGAGACACACTGTTCCAGGTTAAGCACTGGAGAGACAGGTGAATGGCACTCAGATCCTGTATTTCACTGATAACTCAGTGGGGAGCAGAGATAACTAGACTGACTGCCCAGCTTAGACTAGGCAATTAGATTTTAGCCAGCTATAATGTGCAATTAATCCTGCATGGTATTTAGAGTCAGTCTGCAGCTTTGCAGGTCAGGAGGTGTGAGAAAGAGCACCAATATATTTAAAATGGAGTATACTTTCCTTATATTTGTGTTCTGCCTACATTAATGTAAAGAAAAATGTAAAAGAGTTGCTGTATGTTTTTTTAATGTAAGGAATAATTTCAATTCTGATCATAGTCAAAGAACAGAAAAGACTGCAATGTTTTTTTTGCTGATTACATGTTTTTCTCTTTGCCAACTCACACCTCTAATAAAGTCAAATCAGCTGCACACTTTGTCTTCATGAAACTAAATATTCACTTTGATGTTAGAAAAATAACCAAGTAAATTAGACCTGAAGTGTTATTTGGGGACACCTGTCATGACATAATACATATTCTTCCTTGTTTGCAGTAAGTAAAAAAGTAATGGATTTGCTTGAAGTTGCTCTCCATGCAATTTGCAGCTGACATAAATATTACTTGCTTCATTTATTGGTTGTTACCGAAATAATGCTAAAGAACAATAGTTTGCAGTATTTACCTCATAGTCAGGACTGCTGTATATATCACTGACTTCATGTGCAACTCATCATGTCACATATCTGAGGAAACTGGAAATAAAGCATATCTAATTTTGCAAAAAAATACTTTCACTAAAAATAGCTTTTATTCTTGGAAAAAAAAATTACCCACACTGGACAACAGTTTGATGCTTTAGCTTCATCAGAAAGAGCAGTCCTTGTCCTAGGGATTGGTGTATAGGGAAATAAGCCTGCCCTGAGCTCTGTGCTGCTGCCCAGAGGCAGCTTCAAGGCTGCCAGCCAAACTGTTCAACAAGTCTGTGGATGTGTCAGATCCTGCTGCTAAGGAGATATCTTTCAAAGCCCAGCATCTGAGACCTTTAAGGCAGTCCAAGAAGGCTGGGAGTGATGTTTTAGTTTGACTGTAGCTGGCACAGAGCTGTCAGAGTTACCCTTGGTACGATCTCCTTTCAGTTAATTTGTTTCCTTTCAGTTCCTTATTTAATTGATCTGGGACATTTATTTGATCATTTTGCTTTATCCCCCTTCCCCAGTATTGCTTTCTATTTTATTCTAAATGCTTTTGGTAGAAAGAGGAAGGTTCAGATTTACAATGGGTTTGATGCAGAAGTTCCCTTTTCTCCCATGTGTGTATATGCAGGAGAGCCACTGAGCAGAAACTCATGTTTTGCATCTGAAGGCTCAAGACAGACTAGTCAAATCATTATATATATTGGATGTAGCTTTTCATCTGAAAGGGAAAATAAATCCAGTTCAGGCTGTGTTAAATGGATACGAGTAAATTTGGTTTTTCTAGTTGAATTCTTGTCAGAAATAGGGTTATATTCTGGTTTACTAATGCTGAATCCTCTTAATTGAATAACATATTTAATGGGATCCACACCCTGCAAAATGTGAAGTTTATCTCCACATTCCAAGACTGTTGCTTCCTAGATGTCTTCCCAGAAATGAGCTCAGCTGGCTCTTCCAGGGGCTGGGGGCTTTGGCACCCACTCAAGCTCTTGGTACCTTCCCTGGTACCCCTCTCTTGAGCAGCACCACAGCACAACCTGTGCCTGCAAGGCCTGCAGGTGACTGCTGCTGTCTTGACAACACTGCCACCACGTTGTGTTGTAGCTAGGGACAGGATGCAATAAACCCTAAAAATTTGCAATCCTGTGCAGATTCTTTCATGCAAGTGAGATTATAAAACAACTAAAAAAAGTTAAATGACAGTATTTCTCAGACTAAGGTATTATAATTTTGTGTTTGGGGTCTTTTAAATGGTCTAAATTTTTCATAAGAATATAGCAAATTTGAAAAATGCTGTTGTTAGAAATATTTTTTTTTAAGCAGGAAATTATTCCAGACCCAGATTTAATCTTCCTGAGAAAAGTGTTTTTTTTTTCTCTGAAATTTTGAGGAATTGCATGCATATATGTATGCATGTTTTCACTTTTCCTTTATAACTCTCTTGTGCTCTTTAATCATTCATAGGCACAGATTTATTAACTGGGATAAGGGTGAATTCATAGTCCAAAAACTGGCGTAGAACATACTCTTCCTAAAAAGTCTAATTTCAGCCAAGTGACTGCATTTCGATAACCCCAGTGTCTGCCCCTGTGTTCAGCTGATGGCACTGCAGCTCACCAAGCAATTTAGTTTAGTAGGGACAGGTTCTTTTACCACTTATTTTTTTGATAAAACAGGAAAAGTATAACACTTTTTCCTCCCAGTTTTTAAAAATCCCATTCTAGGAGAATCTGTGGAGTTCCCAGAAGGCTGTGTTCAAGTAAGACAAAAACTTGCCACAAGTGTAAGAAGCATTTCATGCCTACTTTATATTAATTTAATATATTTCTCTGTTTGTCTCTATTTTGCTTTTCCTTTCCTTTATTTTTCATTTCCTTTATGTGTGCAGATGAACAAAATATCAATACCTCTCTTCCCTGAGACCCTGAGGTCTCTTTCTGACAAGGAATTGCCTATTACACCTGCAGAACTGGCTTCTTCCCTTTGGGTAAGCACCTGGCTTCTTCTTATCACCCTTTTTTAACTAAAGCTAATGAAACTTAGTAGAGCCTAGCTGTAGATCTGAATGTTCAGTCTTCCCACCTGTAGATGCACTTTTTCTTCTCCTACATGGTCAGATATTTTTTTTTTCCTTAGACTGTGGAAAGTAAAGGACAGTAAGGAATTGTGATATCACAGGGCAGGGGCAGCTTCCTGCAGCAGGAATCAAAATTGAAGGCTGTAGAATTTAGGTTAGATGACATTATACAGGTGAGAAAATTTCATTCTTTTAACAATGGGGATAAGTTTATTTAAAATAAATTTCTGGTAGTGTTTTAGTACTGTTAATTTCTAGGACAGTTTCATTATGTTAGAGAAGAATCCATAATTTTTTTTCTACTTACACAGCTACAGATGATTACTATAGTAGTAAAACACCCATCCTTGCCTAATATCAGGTATATCTGATCCTTCCTGAATGGATAGAGCCCATCTCTTAAAGACTGAATTGCTCAAGATACAGCAGTAGTTTGCAAGGCTTATGCTATTTTTTACTGTTTAAACTGTATCACCAAAAGAATAAGCAAATTCTGAGAAAATAGTAATTTCTTAAAATATTCTAGCTAGTGACTCTCTTGATTAAGACAAGAATTGCTCCTTGGCTTTTCACATTATTGCACTCTTGATGTGACTAGCAGTGGGTGGATGTTTCAAACAGAACCTGTTTGATATGAGAGTGTAGGTGATATACTATTTTCTCATTTTCAAATAATCTCCTCATTAGAGAAAGTGTGAGTGGTAAATGAGGAGTTTCTCCTCCAGGTGTCCACTGTGTATATACAGCATGTTTCTCAGGCAATGCTCATTGGCATTTGTAAATGATCTGTTCTCCATCTGAGAGCTTTAAAGTACTGGATGCAGCTGCTCATGCTTTGCCCCATTTGTAAATAGTTTTAAATATGCATGATCATGTCTGGCAGATTGCTTTACTTGCGGGATTTATGAGTTTTTTACTTCTTTCTTATAAAATAATTCACCGTAGTTTCCGGCACCCTTCTTTTGAAAGAAACAGAGAATCTGCACATTCTGAAATTCAGGATTTTAGAAGGAACTGTCAGAAAATCATGGAATGTCAGTAATGCTCATGTTTAGACTGCTAATCACTTACCCCCCAGGAGTGCTTTTCCCTCCCCTCCTTATTCAATATGCCATATGTCAGCAATTAACAGTGAGTCAAATTACAGCTCAGCACAGTTTTGCTCATGCAGTTAGTGGAGTAGGCAAGAAGCAAACTTAATCCAACAACTATTCATAAATGTAATGCAAAGGGCAAATGGAAATTGGCTGGAAAATTATGGATGGTGAAATGTCAGTGTTATAAATTATTTTAGCTTCAGATTACTGAGAGGCAAGAAAGAGCTTAATAAATAATAAAATTTTCTAAAATTCTTTTGCTCTTGAAAAAAAAAAATTATTTTAGAGTCAGACCCCGCTGACTGTAATTGGGACCCCCGTGGTGCTGATGGAATTGGTATGGATGACCAGGATGACGTGGTCCATTCCAACCTGCATAGCGCCGTGCTCAAGCATGGTGCACTGAGTGTGGTGTACAGAAGAGAGCACTAACAGGGCATAAATGGGTTACATTTGCTTGTTTCTCAAGTAAAGGTCAGGTGCTGATTGCTGTAGCCACAGGAGAGCAGCTCAGACCACATGAGAACTCTGCTGGACTCCATCCAAAGAGCAGGTCTCACCTCACTCCAGTTTAGGATTTCCTGGTGATTTCTCAGAGTTGTCTGCAGATTTTTCAAATGTGCGTGTGTGTGCCTGTGTGCATTAAATCATTTCTCATGGACTGTTCAAAAGCTAAGAGAGGAAGTGCCATAGTACAAATAGTGCTGTAAGGATTAGAAAGGTAGTGATAACAGTAATCACTAGTGATAGGCACAGGAGTTGATGGCAGAAGCTTAGTATTTTGTGATTTCTAAGTTTTACACATATTTCAGAATTAAAATGTAAGGCATAGCAAATATTCTCCTTTTCCTGTTTATCAAAGCTTAATTTTTACATAATCAATATTGATTACCAAAAATCATCAAAGCAAAATATGATTCATCACCCTTACAGACTACACTTTTGTTTTCCAGACTAAGATTTTCCACTATTGTTTGAGATATTGTATAATTTATATTTGTAAGAGAAAATCTGATAAGCCAAGAAATACTGTAAATGCATTTCAAACTTATCTAAGCCTGGCCCATCTACAATCTTTTGCAGGTGATTATATTTCAACCTCTCTAGTTATTTTGCCTTCAGGAACCAGAACCTATATAATATTTCCTATTATGAACTTATTTCCAGTTCATCAGCTTGATTTAGTTAGATAGCAATCTAAGAACCATCATATGGATAGCACAGTGTTCATCAACTGTTATCTCAATTTTTTTTCAATTTCCCTGTAAGCCACTGTAATCTTAAGTGAGAGGTTTCAAACATTCCATTCATTGTATTCTGAATTATATCTAGCCTTGTATTTCAATCTCCCAAATTTTCAGTAAGAGTATTTCTTATGTCTGACTCCATTAGGGAAAAAAAAGAAATAAAGAAACCATATTAGGGAAAAATATTATGTATCTGTGCATGCTTTAAGAAGCTCTCAACTGATAATTTTTCAAGTGTGATGAGTTGCAATATTCCGAATGCAGTGGCATTTGCAGGACTGTTCTGTGACAGAACTGGATCTCCCACAGGGCTATGCCACTCACATGGATGAGATGTGATTGCAGACAAGTCTCTATGACTGAGCTTATTTTGCTATTTTCTGTATTAAGAAAGAAGTTCTAAGAGGTTAGTGTCTGCATATCTTCATCTTCTGACAGGATTGTTGTGACTTCAGATAAATTATTTCCCACCCTGTGTCTCAAAGTGCTGGTTCCCTGACTGTCCTCTAGCTGATCATTTTCATGGAGATTTTTCAGTCATCATGATGAGCACTGAAGCTATAATGTCATTAACGCACTTTTCTTTTCAATATTATTGGAAGAATTATGTTTTTATTATATACAGGAATAAAGGGGGATCAAAGCTCAGCTGTTTTGTGGCAAAATTTGTTGGAAATAGTCAGAATATATTATTTTCACAAGATACTATGATCTACAGTTTGGCTGCAAGACGTTCTATGCCTGGATCCTGCCAGATTTTCGTGGAGAGAAGGGAGAACATTCTGATTCCTTGTTAGCACTGGATGGTTTGGAGAGACAGCTCATGTGAACACAGGAACCAGGTCTGAAGAAAGAAACAGACCTATAAACCCTTCTCCCCTGGCTTCACCCCACAGAACTAGGTGGTAAAAAGGAAATTCCAGAGTAAAACAGACTGAGGAGAGAGCTAGGGGAGCTAAAAGTGCAAAAGGACATGTACAGTTGAAGGACACTGTAACAGGATCAGGTATTTTGGAGAAGTTGATAATCATTGCTGTCTAACCACCCACCTACCTACCTACCTACCTACAGAAAAAAAACCACTAAACCATAAGCTTTTTTCAGTATAACATATAACATTTTTTCAGCACAACCTTTTTCTACCAAAAGTTCCTAGATCTAGATCTTTTAAGGAAAGAAGAAAAAGCTTTGTAGCAAATAATCTAGATTAGAGATGGAATATCCATTGCCAGTGTACCATATGAAGGGACAGAGAGGCATAGACCAGTGCTACTACAGTTTAGAATTAATGGGGGTGGAAAAAGCAGAGGAAGGAAAAATATTAGACATGATCACAGAAATCACTGAACTCAGTCTGCAACTTGAGAGGGAAAATAATACTAGCAGCTTAATGCAGTGGAAGAGGAAATAACATGATTTGAGAACACAAAACATCCACAAATAGATGAATTAAGCAGAAGCTGGTAAGAAATTAACAGTAGCAGATGTACATTTAAATCTGTCTTGGGTTGCAATGCAAGATGTAACCAAAAGTATGTATTCTATTACCATCTGTTAAAACCAGGTGGGGCAGTGTTCTTTATCTCTTCCAAGACCCATCCTCCCTCCAGAGGGATCTCTTCTGTTAATGGGCCATTGAGTCTCACTGCATGACTGATAAAATGACATCATCCCATGGTGAGATGCTCCACCCAGGGGGAGGAGCCAGGCATTCCTACCTGGATATAATCTGAGACTTGGAACACCACAGGCAGCCTTTCTCCACTGGATTCCCAGAGGAAGACCAGACTGTTCAACACCACTGGACCTTCAGAGGAAAACTACACCCTTCTACAGGATCACTGCTTCAACAGAACCACATCTGTCACTCCAGGAGGACTGCAGCCACCACTTAATCAGACTGCTACCAACATCCTGACCAACAGGGTGTCAAGTTGTATTCTGACTCTGACAGTGGGTTGTTTCTTGGTTTTTTGGGGTTTTTTTTACTACTGCATTTTTATTTTAATTTCCTTAGTAAAGAACCGTTATTCCTATAACCATATCTTTGCCTGAGAGAATCTTGATTTCAATATTCTAATAATTTGGAGGGGGGTGGGGGGGTGAGAAATTTTTCCATTTCAAGGGAGGTTTCTGCTTTCCTTAGCAGACACCTGTCTTTTCAAACCAAGATAAGATGAAAAAAAGATGCATATCCAGAAAGAAGAATAATTTATATTTTGTATTTCAGAAGGAGAACAAAACAAATTTGTGTGGACTTTATCCTTCTTTTTTCCTTGCCTTCTGTCTCCTCTACTGCTATTTCTCCTTAACTATTTCTACATTCTCTTGAAATTTAATTTTCTAGCCAACTTTATCTTGTTATCCAATGAAAATACAGTCCCTACATCTGTCTTGGGCCAGATAGATGAAAAAACCCTTTGAAGAAGAGGCCTGGAGGTGCTATTGGACGCCAAATTGAACATGAGCAAAGGATGTGCTTTTGCAGCAAAGAAGGCCAACAGCCTCCTTGACTGCAACAGGAAAAGCATCACTAGAAGTCAAGGAAAGTGATTATTCCCATCTATTCCACACTAGAGAAAGAAACCTGGAGTCCTAACTCCAGTTCTGGGCTCCTCACTTTCCAGGAAGACATGGACACACTGGAACAAGTTTAGCAAAGGAGCACAGATATTATCAAGGCAGCAAATATTGTCTGCCCACCTGATGTGCAAAGAGAGAGTGAGACAGCAGGGAGGGTTTAGCAGGACAGGGAAGGCTCAGGGGTGTCTTCACCCTCTCTGTGTAGATGGATAAGAATACAGAAGACAAAGAGATCCTCTTCTTGGTGGTGTCCAGTGACAGGACTGGAGGCAGTGGTCACAAATGGAAACAGAGAATGAAACATAAGACAAAGCTTGTTTTGCTGAGGGTGATCAAACACTGGCACATGCTGTTCAGAAAGGCAGTACTTCTCAGAACTTCATCCTCAGAGATACAAAAATCTGCATAAGGTACTGGACAACTGGCTCTAGCTGAACCTAGTCGAGCAAAGAGTTGCTGTGATTCTAAGGTTCTGTGGGTTTTTTCTTTTAATAAAGAAACTTCAATAAAACTTTCTTCCAATAATTTTTTTATTTTCTAGATAAGCATGTGTTTAAATTGTAATTCAGGATGCTGTATCATGTGCCTGGACAATGGGTCCTACTGCTTTGTAAAAGCAGATATCAGCTTCAACTGCAGAGGTATTATATGAACTATATTAGTGAGATGCTTTATTTTTTTTCCATGAGACGATTTTAAATACTGGATTTACTTCAAGTAAAGAGAGAAAAATGCATTGGAGAAGCTTAAAATTTTTCACAAGGAATAAACTTTTGTAAGTTCATTACTGGGTTGGCATCACTAAAAAGCAGAGGAAAGAAAACCCTTACAAAGTTGGCATTAATGGCTGTCACATTAACATCTATCATTTTGGTAAAAAAACTATGACCTTTGCACAAAAAATGCAAAATTATGTATATAGTTAGTTTGCTCAATAGAAATACCTAGGATTGTGATATTTTTATGTGTATTTTTTGGGGTAAACTGGTTGGTTTACTTTGTTTTTGTTTTTGGTTGGTTGGTTTTTTTGTTGGTTTGTTTGGTTTTGTTGTTTTGGTTTTTTTTTTCTCCTCATGGGGAGTTTGCAGATTTCTTTTGAACTAAAATCTGCTCCCTCAATCTCACTATTAAAAGGAGCTGTGGTACCTAATATATGACTAGGGTGCTTCAAGTGAGTGTATGAAGAGGCTTAATAAATAAGGTACTGCTTTATTGAGGAACTGTCTTTCTTTTTCACAATAAAGTTCTCCAGGTACCTGTGTATGCACAGAACTAACTCAGTGTTGTCATGACTAGTGATTAATATCTATCTTTGGAATGGGAAGATCAATAAAATGCACACTTTTAGAGCACATTATCAGATCAGAGCATTCCAATAATAATAAGGTGACCTTTACATGTTTTAAAAATGCCTTTGGGCAATCAGCAGTTTAAGACCTGCTTGAGGTTGAGATAGCATTTAGAACACTGTTTTCAAAAGCTACTAATGTCCTTAACTTCTGTAAATTTGTTTTATGTATTTTAAACCATTTTTGCTATGACTGTTTGATAAATTCTGTGAAAAGTCAATAGCAGTGTGCTTCCAATTTAAATAGATTCATATGAAAAATGTAGTTCTTATTTTAAGTTTGCCACTCGATGATTTTTCAAGGGCTGATTTCCATTTCTTCCATGTACTCTGAGGAACAATAAATGCCCTTCTTCCTAGAATTCCTAATTCTATTAAGCAATATCATATCCTCTTCATTGACTTTTTAAAACCATACAATCCTCTATTTACACTTTCATATAATGTAGAATGTATTCCACAAATCTGATAGTCTTTGTTGCCTTTCTATGCCCTTTTTTAAGCCCACTATTAAGTTTTTAGAAGAGGTCTGCCAAGAACTTCATGCAACATTTAAGATATGGGAACACTGCAGTAACACAATGATGCTTTCAGTTTCATTCTCTATGTATTTCTTTATCATTCCTACTCTTCTATCTACCAGTCACTGAGCATGAAGTTAATGGGCGTAGATTTCAGAAAACAATAATTTTAAGAATTCTTTCCTGCCTAGTAATAGCTAATTTAGAAGCCAACCTTGGGCAACCTGGGTTATTTTACACTGGAAAGATCAGTTATTAAATCTGCTGATAAACTCTTTGCATCCTCTGTTTGATGATTAATTCATACAGCCCAGGTTTAAGACTAGACCTATGTTTTAAATTCTCTCAATTTAAACTTTTTTACTTCTATTAAAATCATCTTTGAAAGGACCTGCCCAGTTTGTTCATGGAAATCTAGTTTCTTTAAACTTTCCTGTACGGTTCAGAATGTAACACATGAACATTTCCTCATTTCCAGAGGAAAGTCCAACTCAGATTCACCATTCCTAAAAGGAAGTGCTCCTACTATACCCTCTTAAATTCATCTCATTTTGCATGAAATTGCTAAAGGATTGAGTCCAAAGACAGTGCCTTAGCAAGAACCAAAATTACTGCAAATTGTGATTATAGCACACAGAGAAAAACATAGATTCTTATTACTGAAATACTTCCTGTCAACACCAAGGTCAAAATATTATGAAACTTTTCTTGTGAAAGATGTATTTAGCTTCTTTTCATTATGAGAATTTATGCTCCAGTCCCATAGGAGACTTTACATACGAGAGACAGCGACAGTACCTGATGGCATTAATCCAGGTGTACTGTTTTATTTCCAGTGTTAGGGGCAGTGGATTGTCTGCTGTGATTCCAGACTGAGATGTAGTAGGGTGTTCTTTCTCTAGCTGCAGACACCCAGTAAGGAGTAACAGAAGGATTTTCCAGTTATAAGCATTTTGATATATTTCTATTTGCAGAATTAATTTAGATGAATGCAGTAGCCAGGTAATTAAGTTGCTCTAGTTTGTTTTTGTGATAATAAACTAAGTTGTATTAATAAAGATCGTTTTTTTCAAAATAAGATTAAAATATGTATAATGTGTCTATTTGTTTGATGCATCACATGAAGACATCCTCACAGTAGGAGAAAACACTTCTCACTTTTCATCCTGTAATGCCGAGTAGCTTGTCAAAAATATTTGTTAATAAAGATTTCTGTAAAGTTTTATTATCCCTATAGAAAAAAATCATGAAATATTTGAATGCATGTAAGAGTTGAAGTACTGATGAGAACATCTAGGCTGGCATTCTGTCTCCAATAATGAGCAACACCAGATGCTTCAGAGCAGGTGAATAGATATTTTGGTAATGCAAAGAAAAGTTTTAGCTGAGCAGATTTCTCCCTAACTTTACACACTTTTGATTGGCTTTGTCTCATAGTGAGATATTTATATAATCATCCACTTTTCTGGGACTTTTTTAATCAGTGCAACTGGATTTTCTTTCTATCTGTGGAAACTTTCCTGTCTTTGAGAATCTTGATAACATCATGGCAAGAAGGTAAATATTGATTGTGTAGGACAGTTGAGTTCTGTAAGGAGAAAGAAAAGCATTCTGACTAAAAGCATTTCCAGTTCAACTGGATCCATCTCTGTGAACTTCAGATTGTATGGAATATATTTTTAAAACTCCAGAGAAATCTCCCTTTGAAATTAGGATTTTGGTACACATATACTTTTTTTTTTTCAGGCAAGTGAATGATCCTGGATATTTTCAGTGTTTTCCAGTCTAGCAAATTAAGTGCCTTATTGTTTATTGTCAGTTTCTATTATAACTACTCAGGTCCATTTCTTCATTGGATTAGGATAAGTATTTTCCACTGAAATTTTGCCTGATGGTTTCTGCTAGTTTTAACTGTGTTGCAGTCTTTATATGAGGGATTCCTCAAGTGATGGGTAACACCCAGAGAAAACTGTGCCAGGAAGAGCAACTTTTTGGAGATTGGTTTATATCAGATTTTAAAGAGTCTGTAGGAGTTCTGGGCATGATTCTATGAGCATTTTGGCAAATGAAGGAGTCAGCAGGTATAAATCAGCACACAGCTCGCTTCAGCTAACAGTGCAGTGTAGCTACTCTAGTACTATACAGAGGAACTAATTTTCCTTCAGGTGATGGTTGTGTTTCCAGGCATAAAAACCACACTTCCATAATCCAAAACTCTGAAAGCATAATTACTTGAGACTAAGTCCTCAGATAATGCACCCTCTCAGACCACAATATTAGTGGAAGAGGCAGAAGGAGGGAGTTTCTACTTGAGCAGAGTTCCAGTTTATGGTGAAATCAAAGCAGCCCTGCTGGATGGAAGTCAGCTTTCTGTTGCATTTACTCTTACATTGCCTGAACATTTCTGCTGAATCATAGAGGCTTCTACTCATACCCCAGGAGACACTCATGCAGTAATTCATAAAAAAATGCCTTTTCACAAGAAAGGGAATGTTTGGAAATACTATATTGTCATAAACCAGAGGCAGAATTTCCCCAGTGACTTCAAGTGCACACTTACTACTCTATGTACAGTTTAAATCCTTATATTGTTGAATTTTTTTTTTCTGAAGGCTGCTGACTGTTTGATTTTTCTACTCATTTATCATTCTACCACTGCCTGAGTGGAAAAAAATCTATCAATTCCTTCAAAACCATTTAAATACATGATTTTACAACATGCTTTGCTTTATAGGACCTCTCTTTTTCTACTGCTTGCTAATAAAATCCTGCTAGAATCAGTCTGATGAAAACTTCTTGGTATAATTTTCCAATAAGTAGTTTCTGGTTCATCAAATTGAAACAAAAGTACAAGTCTTTGTGAAATAGTAATATCAAATACTAGCTTACACAACAAATTTAATCATCCCCAAAACTGTATCTGTGAGGCCTAAGTGGATGGATTTAATCAGTTACTTTGTTTGTATATTTATTAAATTTACCCAGCTTCTTACAGGCTATGCACTGACAAGTTTAGCAGTGTTTGGGCAGAGGAAAGCTCAGCTGAGGGATCCAGAAAGACTCTGTGTGGAGCAGCTTGGAGACAGCAATTTGTCAAGAGTCGTTCAGACTAAAAGCTTCAAAAAGTTCAGAGAAAAGCTTGGAACATGCTGTCTTCTCTGTGCTGTCACTTCTTTCCTTCTCTTTCCCATCATCCCTTAACCAAAGCAAGGGGATTGAGCACTGAGGTGTGATAATGTCATAACCACACCTCAACGAGCACTCATTGATGAGCACTTGTGAAATTTGTTCTCTGCAAGAAAACGATGTTTGCCCATCAATTGTGTGCATATGTCAGGTGTGACCCTCTGGCCATTCAAGTACCACACCAGCATGTTCTCCACAAAATCATTCCAGAAGGCAGTCAGAGACTCTTGCAGTGGTTTCCATCAATTCTTGCCCCCTCTAAATGTATTATGATGCATCTCCTACTGTTCATGTGGTTCAGGTTCAATGTGGGTGATCTCTGAAAGAGAACTGTAGAAACATTCCTGATGAAGATGCAGCAAAACTTTGTACTGCATTCATAAAACCTGCAGGATCGTAAGGACTGGTGGCACTGAGAGCCCATCAGAAGTGGAGACTGAGACTTCACCTGTCAGCTTCAGCAAGAGCTCCAAAAATTCACCTCACATCTTCAGCCTGGGCAATGCTGCTGGGAGCCCTGTCTGATATCATTGCACAGATCCTTTCAATCACAACTGAGAAAGGTGGGGAGACCCTGAAAACAGAAGATATTATTCTCTTAAAAACAGTTCAAAAAGAAAATCCTGTGACCAATCCAAATTTATCATCCTCCTTTTGATTCTTAGAAACATCATGGAGTGTGTCCTCTTGGAGCACATTCCTGAGTGCATGAAGGCAGTTTTATTTGTGAGCAGTCATCACAGATGTGCTAAGTGTAGACTTTGCCTGAGCAGTCATTCTATGACAAAGTGAGTGGATTGTGGACGAGGGGGAAACAGTGTATGTTGTTTGGGATGAGCTTACTTAAAAGAGACTCTTTTCAAAAAGGCTCTCACTATATTTTTCTATTGAAACTAAGGCTTTCCAGTCTGAACTGATGGAAAACTAGCTTGGTGAAAACCTGTGAAGTAGAATCTATAGAAGTGAAGCACTAGAGGGGTGTATCCTGGCTCCTGTCCTGCAGAGGGACCTTGCATTTCAGCAGGAGGTTGGACTAGAGGTCTCTTTCTGGCCCCTTCCAGCCTGAGCTATCCTGTGATACTGCCCCATCCACAGGTGGGCAGTTCAAAGATTCCTTTAATACCATCATGATAGGCCCAGGCATTACCTAGGTGGTGCTGCCACTGGCCTGTCGCTGTGATGTGGAGCCCAGCTCTGTGGTTTGTGGCTGTGAGAAGGAGTTGGAGAGGATAACCCTGTCCTCCAGGGCAGGAGGAACCATGGCAGCTTTGTCCAATACTTGGGAAGCAAAGCCTTTCAGGAGCACGTATGGTCACGTGCCTTTGGTTTGTTCCTGTGTATTTGCTTTGCACATTTCTCTTTACTTATTTGACAACCTTTCACCTGCATTGTCTGCATTATTTGACAGACTATAATAAAGGGGATATTTTATTGACCTTTTGAGAGCACTTGAGGCCTGAAATGGAGGGCAGAAGGCTATTAAACTTAATTCATGTTTACTGTAACAAGAACTGTTTCACCTGTTTTTTCAACAATATTTCTCTGAGCCATCAGTGCCAGGGCACTCCTAGGAAAATGTCTTTAAAATACTTATATTCTGAGTGGACATTGAAGGTTTAAGTACTGTTCCTTGTCACCTTTCTGCCAGTGCTCTGTAACAGTAGAAAGCTTATCCTGGAAAACATGGGTGGCCTCTTTGAAGATGAAGCCTCACTATAGACTCTGCATGTTTTTACTTCATCCCAGGAGGAGGACTGGTTTCTTATATATTTCACTTAGGGGGTCCATAGAAACTATTCTATCACATTGGCCAGATAGAAGAAAAAAGCAGACAAAGCCCCAAAACCTAGAAGATTTATTTGTTTTGCCTGAATAATTAATGTTTATGACAAAAGGTGACAATCTGGCATTTGGAGGTGGTTAGAAAGATAAGACAGCTATAAGTCTGGAGGACAAAATGTAGGAGATTGCTTGCAGTGGAAAATAAATATGACTTTGTACAGGGGTTAGGTGTTTTAAAGGAGCCAGAACCAGACATTTAAATAACCAAGGTTCTTGGGCACCAGGCAGTGTTGCTGAGGTTGACACAAATGGCCTCATTCATAGCCTTCCTTCCCTGCTGTCTCTAGCCATGGACCAAGCACGGTGCATGGCAGTGTCCAGCCTGGCTGGAGCACTTGGACTGGCAGGATAACCTTCCCCTTTTATTCACTGGTCAGTGCAGAGCAGCCCACGAAGAGCCTGGAATTTTGTACCTGGCATCAGCCTTTTTGAGGAGAAGCTAATAAAGCAAAGGTGTCTGGTGGTAATCATGGAGCCTAGTGAACTCCCACAGACAGGGGTTCCTGTGATTGCATAAGGCTCTTAGGGCCAACAGCTCCATGTGCCACAGCAGCAACCATGACATCAAAAATAATTAGGCAGCATAGTAGTGTCAGAGTAGGAATGTTGATGTCATGAGGCATGTGAATAAGTGCCAGCAGTGACAGGTTTTCTGACATGGAGAGCACCTGCCAGGCCCCTCTGGTACTCAGACTTTTGGTCAAAATCATGGAAGATATGGAAGAAGATGCCCTGCTCAGGAAAGGGAAAGCCAGATGAAACACTTGTTCCAGGAAACCTGATAAGCCAGAGTTAAAACTGGAAATGTTTTGGATGTTTGAGTTTGCAAGAGAAAACACCAATATATTTAGAAAGCAAAGGGAAAGGTATTTCCCTTGAAAATTTTGAGTCAACCCGTGACACCTATGAGACCTCAGTTTGCCATTATGGTCTCTTTTTACAGAGAACAGTGGGAAACAAGCTTTGTTTCTGCAAGAATATTCAAGCATTTGAGATACCATCTCATTTCAAACCAGAGTAATTGAGGTTTTTCAGGGAAGAGAATAACACAGCTCAGGAATGTACAGCATCTCCTCTTTCTACCAGGTCTTCAGTTTGTTTGGGTTGCTCCTAGTCAGAGCCTGACCCTGAGAGGCACAAGAAAATTCCCAGTAAAACTCCAGACTGCAAGGCTGGCTGAATGAGATGTAGGAAATCCCACCTTCTCCTTCTCTGGACAGGGAAAATCCTGTGTTTGGAAGTACCTGGGAGTCCTAATGCCAGGTGGGCTGGTCTGGCACTTGGGACCACTTGGCTCTGAGGTAAGTGAAGAGCACCTGTCAGGCCTGAGCTTCTCAACCTGTTTCTGGGATGGGCATGGTGCCTGCCAGCCTCAGAGGCCACCCAGCAAGCAGGAGACGTGGCAGGAAGCCCATTAGCAAGGCAGGGGATCATAACACATACTGCCAAGATGAGTACCTACATCTTCACATGTAGCTGACCAGTGCACATGGGATGATTGCTCATCCTGAACTGCTCTTTCTGAACAGAGAAATATTGACAGAATTTTTTTGGCTTGCTTTTAACACTGATATTATGAGGAGAGAGAGGGGAAGTGTTTGTGATAGAGCCTTGTCAAAGCTTTATTGAGTGATTTCATGTTTTCAAGGATGTAATTCCCAAAAGGCTGTTCTCCTTTTTATCACATTAATCACTCACCAGCACTGAGGGTATATCTATGTGACAAAATGCCTTAATGTGCAGAAGCTGTGATGGAAACCAGTGCAGTCCTGTCCAGGGAGCAGGACCCCTGGCTAACCGTGGGAGCTTATATGTGTACATATAGGCAAGAGTGAATATTTCATGCACATGGTGCATTGAGAGCTCCTGACTCAGTCTGAGAACAGTTTCTAAGATATAATCAGAGTAAAGAGGGAGAAGCTGAATAGTTTAATCACAGGGCATTACAGACTAGCTACAGACACACATTTTCCTAGTGAGGTGAAAGGAAATTCAATGGCTCCCCAAGACAACAGTGGAAAACCATGCCTGTAGATCTCATTTTCTCATGTTGAAGGGAGAGGGAACTGAGGATTGCTGGTTGTATCTTCTTCATCAACACTGTCAGCTTGGCATCCTGCAGCTCAGAAGAACTCTTTCCTCTGGCTTTTTTCCCAAGGAGTTTTAATCAGTGGATGTAGATGCTGTGGCTTAAGCAGGTGTGACTGTACTTTTAATATTGCAAGGTAGGTTTTTGCTGTCATTGGAGAGAGAAGAGACATGAAAACTGTGAAGGACTACTGCATCTAAGAGGACTTTAAAGACAATGAGGTTCAGCAAATTAGACTAAATTGCCACTGTAAATTTTGCAACCAAGTTATGTAAAATTCCGGCATCAGAGGATGTTTCCAGGGATGAAATTATAGTGTGCATAACTGCAAACTGAGAGTTGTTCACAGGGATACCTGTGTCAGAAAATGCTGATAGAAAAATTGCCAGCACCTTCCAGAGAGACACTACTGTTAATAAGGGGTGCTGTTGCTAGCAAATTTCATATCTTTATTCCTCATCAAACAGAAAACAGAAAACATGTAAACTGTAGCTAGACAGAAGCAGTGATTTCTAACAGCAGAGCATTCTTGTTAGCAAACTCCAGCACCTGAAATTGTTCTGGAGGGCTTACACTTCTGATAAGGTTTGTCTTTCTTTATGTACTCATTGTAGGGAGTTGAAGTAAAGGTAAAGCAAGTTTGTCTATCACTAGCAATAGTTGATTAAAATAAAGGTCAGCAAAACATGAAGGCTGAAACTGTATATCCTAAAATTAGCAAAACCCAGCTCACTTCACCCAACTCACTTCTGGAGGCTGCGCCACAAACATTTACATCTGTAAGAGTATCACATTTCTTGTAGAAATTACATTTACAGAATAAGCACAAGTAAATCTGGAAGCATATAATTAGAGTTGTGATCTGTTTCTTTACTCATATAATTTTAATTTCTCATTCTTAATTCTAAGGAGCAAGAGACCACTGTTTTAATCTCTTTAACTTTGTTCTTTTTACCCCAAAGTGGAACAAGTTCTGTGGCTATATGCAGCTGGTATACATGCTCTTAGATGTGTGTTAACTTTCTTCAGGTAGATTTATATCAAAATACTGGAGAGCTACATATATTTTCATATAATGCAATTTATTGCAGGCAGAGAAAAATATTATATATAGAGAAGCCATGTTGGATTCCCAACAGGGTGTTGTACCTTTCCTACAGGCGTATATAATTTACTGGAAATTAGTATTTTTATATGCTGGAAAGCAGCCAGAACTAGTATGCTTTGTTGAATAATGTGCTCTGGTTCTGTACTTATAACCTGATGAACTGGTATCTGGTGAAAAAAAGGACACATAACCACTCATGTGCCAAAAATAAAAACCCCATGTTAACACGTGGGGAAGAGAAGGGATGAGGACTCAGAGAAGAAATTTGAGGGTATGGGAAATGGAAATGGAGGCAGGGAGGACACTCATGGCCGGGAAGGACAGGCTGGATAGTGCGTGGTGACATGAGCTGTGTGCAAAGGGAAACGCTGGGGAGGGCAGAGCTCAGAGTCACGACCCAGAGAGGAAAGTAGGGGGAAGATGTGGTGGGGAGATGTGCAAGGGGCTGTGCCCACCTGTGCCCACAATGTGAATCTGCCATCAGAGATCTCAGCATAACACATCTGATGTCCTGACACTTCTTTCCCTTTGAGCTGGTCTAATTTTCACACTGATTCAGCTGGGCAGGAATAGTTTTGGTTGTCTATGGCACTCTGGTATTACTTCACTGGTTATAGCACAGCAAATATTCTTAAGTAAAAGGTTTTAATAAGGGAAAACCTTTATTCCAGTAGACCACTTTTTTAAAGAGATGAAAAGATGCTCTTCCTATGCAAGATATACATTTTAATGTTTTTCTGTCTGCCTCGCATTAGCAAATTGATATGACACAGTGAACTATATCCAGACACAAATGTTCATGGCCATTCCCTCCTGTGGTTAATAGGGGACTGGAAATCTTTGGTCTGTGGGGAAACTAGCTAGTGGAAGAAGGGCTCTGATAAGAAAGTGTTGGCAGCAAACTGATGCAAATAAATTCTGCAATCTTCCCACAAGGTGAAAAGGAGTTTTTTTTTCCATCCAGAACACATACTCTTTAATGAAGGTCCCTAATGGGAAGATGGGAGACAAGGAAAGTTGGAAAGCAGACTTAGTACCTTTCTCTACATGCAGTTTCAGTCCTTAGGTCTTGCTAGTTCTTGCATTTGAACTTGCTGTCCTGCAAATAGAATATGTACCTCCCCAGTGACAACTAATGAAGATTCTCCATTCAGCCCAGTTGGGAAGATTCAGTGCTTCTGGAGCCAGTGATTACAGGTTTGCTCTACTCTGTGTATCTTAGCATGTTATTATTTTTTCCTTTGTCTGCAGAGAGCCTGAATCAGCACAGAAGCACAAATTGTTGTATACCGCTAGCTAGTAATTGATTTTTTTCTGTTCATTTGAGGGGAAAAAATAGACTTAGACTATAAAACTTGCTATTTTTTCTTCTGAAGCAAACCCTGCCACAATTTAATCTGACACGAAATTTTAAACTGATTATGAAGAGAGAAACTAAAAAAAACCATTCAAAAATAGTAAAAAGGAATAATGAAATTCAAAAGGGAGGGTGGCTGGTAAAAAAGAAGAAAAGAAAATATTAAAGTGTCAACTAATGGTGGTCAAGAAAGCTTGAGCTGCAAGAATGGTAGCAAGGGTAGAAGGGTGTGTATTTGTCCAGTGTCCTGGTGTTAAAGCCACGGTGTGCAGAAGCAGGTCATGATTCACTCTCAGGAAACCTGAATCCACATCAGCTGCCTGCAGCTTGGGGAAGGACGGCTCAGCACACACAAGTGAGATACTGTGTTGTGCTGGGAGCTGGGTACCAGCTTCATAGTTACTCTGCCAGCCTCAAAGCAAGGACTTCAGCAAAGCTTTCACTGTGTTCAATCCTTCTTAAAGGAACAGAAGAAATTAAGGAAAAAGTGCAAAGTCAGCACGTAGCTTGGACAAGGATTTGGGAATTTGTTGAGACATCACTAAACCCAGAACTCTGAGCGTTTTAGAGACTTATGATGGAGACTGGTTAATGGTTATCACTGAAAGACTGAACTATTGAAATGTCATAGAAAGACATTCTGTCAAATTTCAACTCAGGAATGGTATAAGATGTGAGTTATTGAAGTTTTTTTAATGAGGAAACAAAATATCATGTGCAGTGCACGAATTTTTATTAGAAAATATCAAGAAAAATCAGAAAAAACTTTGAACAAACTGCATTTCACATTATTTTAATTTAAACATTTTGTAACACTTGATGTTTTATTGTAAAATGTTTTAGTTTTGGGAAAGTCTTATTTTTCAGTAAAAAAATAAGCCTTTAAAAATTGTTTAAAACATGATTAATAAGTTTTAAACAAACAGAATAAGCTTTCATACCTCTTTCTTTATGAAAGAAAAGCAGAGCAGAAAATTTAAAAAAAGGTGATCACCATTCCCTGTTTATCATATACAGCTAAGAAATAGTGCTTATACTGGACAGTTATAGGAATAATTAGTGTTTATTGTAACAATAATCATTGGCTAAATCAACTCAAAATTTTTTTTAGTCTGTAAATCTTTTTGCACAACTCTACCTGAGGGGACTTTTATGAAGGAATAGTTCAGAGCAGACTGCTCATTGCTAATTGGTTTTTTTAGGGTGGATACAGATTTGTTCTTTGGTTTCTGTTGCCACATGGCAAAACGTTGTTTCTGCATTTTTAACTCCATGTACATGAAATGTTTTAGTTACTTATTGCCCATTTGTCTCAATAAAACAATGAAGGCTGCTGATCAGGGTGGGCTGTGAAGAGTGTCTGCTGACAGAGTCATTTTTCATACTGAACAGCCATTCGGGGGAGAAAAGAGAAAGAGAAAAAAACACTTTAACAGCTTGCAATGTAACTGGAATTCCCTGTTCCTTTGCTAGTTTATAGTTGGTAAATAGCTTCTAGAAACTCATTCCTTTTGGCCTCATTCCATTGCTTCTTCAGCTACTAAAAATGTTTGCAGAAACAGCAGGGGTTGTAATACCTGTTCTCTTAGTTCTTCACTTAATGCAGTCTCCTGCTGTTCCTAATATTTGTAATTATAGAATAATTTTTTATGATTTAATACTTACAGATTTTTTACTGTTGTTTAATCTATTTTTACTGTTGTATAAGCATATTTTCCAGGGTTTACAACTAGACTATCAACTTTTCTTTGTGTTGGAGTCTTGGCCTTATAATTTTTAAATTGTGAATGAATGGTTGCTTTTAATTTTATATAAGTGTTTAGAACTGTCTAATGAGTTGCTATTAGTACAATTTCATGTATAGTTATATTTTTTTGTAAAACTTTCTGGATGGAATTTGCTTTACTCCAAGGGCTGCTTTCTTAGTCTGGAGGGGCTGAGAAGGGTTGAGGAGGGTTGAAGCTGTCTAGTGGTGCAATCCCATCCCTAACCCTAACCCTATCCTGCAAGCACTGTTAGATACTTTGTGCAGAGAGAGCAGATGAAAAAGAAGCTTGAGCTAATGGTACTGGGGTTAAACATTTCTCAGTGGTAGAAGAAATCCTTTCTGCTCACTTGGATGTTTTCCTGCCAGTGAACTCCAGGTGTCATTTCAAACTTAATATTGGATTTGAATATGTGCACTTCTTTAGTGCTCTGCCCTCTCCCACCTTAGGAATCTTATAAAAGATTTGTCATGTCATGATTTGTCATAATTACTCTTTTCTGTCTTGCCTGGTTATTTTCTCACAATTGTTTCTCTCAGTGCCTTTCAGCTGAAAGACATTTTGTTTTTCCCAGGCAGAAGACTTCAAGTCCGTGATTTCCCTTTCCTACATAGCACAAGTAATTGTTTATTTTCACAAGGTCTCAGCTGATATTTGTCACTGTGGGATTTACCTTTTCCCCCACACCCCTTGTTACTTTTCAAGTTATTGTGACATTGAAAGATTATTTTTAGTTTGCCAGCTAAACTTTTCAGCTGTTCTTTTTTACCACTTTCACACTGGTCTGCAATTCCTGACTGACCTACCACTTCTTTTTACATATCTATTGTCATTTGTCACTTTGCTATCCAAGGCAGAGAAGTCTTTTAAAATAACTTTTCTGGCATATAATAGGCTGGTGTTTGGAGAGATTATAAAGGTTCTGAAAATGTAGATTTAACTCTAGGACTGTGCTTGATAGTAGTTATGTTCCTTGGGAATATTTGCAGTTTTAGTTTGTCTTTGACTGCCTTCATCACTGGATATTCCAAATGACCATAATGTACCACATTCTCACAAAACAAAGAAAGCAAGAAAATTCCTGCCTGCCCACAGACAACAGGACAGGCAGTAGGAATGAGATCTATCCTAGATCCTTGATTTAAGAATATATGGAATGGTCTGTTGAATTGCACCTTGATCCATCATCAGGAGTGCTCTACCTCTGACAATGGTACTAGGAAACTCTTTCTAGAATCAACATGAGAATCTGGCCACCATGTGGTCCTTTCCCCTTGTACTCCATCAATATCTAATTAAAAAAAAAAGGGGGGGGGGGGAAGAAAAAGAAAAAAAGAACATTTCATTTTTCATACTGGTGTGAGTGTAAAATTTTACATCACTGCAGTTGTAAACATCAAAACTCACCATTATTCCTGTAGCTCTACTCCAGAGCATGTCTTTTATGTGAAACTACAAAGTTAAACTGAGGAAAGCACTGAAAGGAAAAGAAAATTATTTTAAATACTTAGTATTTTTCTATATGATCTTAAATAGCACTCAAAATTTCAAAGCTTTCTTTTGTGATATCTCATCTAATCATGAGCATCATTGAACAAAAAATTAGTATTTTCATGTTCAGTGACAGTGCTATCAGTGGCTGAACTTTGCCTTCTTCAAAATGTAGCAAAAGACATTTGGAGTGACTTTGCAAGTCTTGGTAAATATGTTCTAATCTTTCTCAGCATATATTATGCGCTTCAGAAAAGTTATTATTTGTCTCTGGTTTTGCTGATAGTAGTAGTACCTGGTAGGTTGTTTTGGTTTCATTCTATATCTGCTGCTTTCACTGAGATGTCTGCATTGGCTTTTCAGTGTTGCAGAATTTCTCTGCACACCTGCATGTAGCACTGAAGAACCTTAAAGGATGCTCTTTCAGACAATCTCTGTACAAATAACCAATGAGAAACCTGAGAAGCCATGGGAACATGCTTCAGAATGTTGCCTGATACCAAAAGACAAAAACCCTTGCATCAGTATTAAAATGGCATGATAAACAAACCAAACAGTTCTTCATTGGGAACTTCTGGGTGCATCCATAGCTGTGGGCTATGGGCACACACAGTATCAGATTTCCACATTTTTTATAAGTTTAACAAATTATCATATCTGACAAACATTGTCCAATTAGAAAAGCAATTGATTAGGTAATTTTACCCCAGGTACTGCCCCATTGGAGTTGATCCAGGGCTTCTTTACCCCACTTCTTGTTATCTCTTAGATTCTGAATAGAAAACAAAATGTTCTTTTTATAGGTCCTCTACCTCAAAATAAGACTAAAAAGTATTTCAGGAATGTGTTATAAGGTTAGCTTATTTTTCTAAAATTTAAGAGAAAGGGTAGGAAAAATACCAGGTGCTGTATAAGCATGTGTTAATGATCTACAAAGCTACAGACATATGAAAAATACATAAAAAGGAAAAATCTTTAGGCATCAATAAAAGGTGGGTGATATAGGCAGGACTAGGAACTTTTCTGGGCACCAATCAGTTAGATGTGCTGTGGTTAAAACTCCTAATTTTAAGCATGTTCCATATTGGCATTTTGTATGTACAACTTGAACAAAATATTTGTCTTTCTCAGCTGCTTCAGTGTTTCAGGCCTCCTGCAGCTTTTCTTGTTTGCTGGTAAGAGAGTAGAAGCTCACTGATGTTGTCTCAATTTGTAAATTTCAAAAAGCTGGTTTCAAAAGACAGGCATTTCAAATTCTCTGTGCCAAAACTTCTACCCCTTCCAATGATAATATGTGTAAATTGAAGAGAGAGATCACACTTATACCATCCCAGAAAAATATCTGATATTTTCTGTTGCCCAGCTGTCTTTGGAAGAAGCAGTATTTGACTAATATTTGCCTTAAGAGAGACTATTTTTCAAATATATTATCTGATGAATTTCAAAGGTTGCTTCATAAACTGTGATCATTTTCCTTGATTGTATCCCAGATTGGTGGAATCTTGGTTTAATAAAGAAGTGATGTATGAAGAAACAAAAGAATGCTCACTTATGAAGCATAAATCCTTTGCTGAAGATTCTAGACAGAGGAAGAGCAAATAGAAGAGCAAATAGAGAAAATATAATCACCTCCTATATGAAATGAAGAACTTTGCTGATGGAAGAGAAGATGAGACAATCACAGCTCCATTTTGAATCAAAATGTTTGCTTTAATAGCTTTTGTCTTTTGATGTTTTCATGTTTCCATAAAAAACTTAAATTTTATGGAAAAAAAATAGTTTTCTAATTAGTTCTAAACCCAAAATAAATATCTTTATGTAACCAAATAAAGGGATGTTGAAATCACTGTTTCTAAATCCTTAGGTATCTATCACTACATAAATAAAACAGAACACTGTGGTGGAAGAGATTGTATGCAAAACTGGTTGTTAATTTAGAAACATACTAAAATGTTTATCAACTTGTAAATCTAGTTTTGGGTTCTATTATTACCTGTAACATGTACTATAAATTAAAATATATGTTTCTCAGAGGTAACTTTAACCCACATATTTTGAGCCACAAGTTATATAGCTGTGCCATTCATCCTACTGTTTGCAAGTGGAAATTTGATTTTCTTTTCCCTCCTGATCTCTGATCACGATATTGTATTGGGTCTCATTTGACCTTTTACAGGGAAATGGAACATTTAAACAGGAAGAGTGAGATCCAGAAAAGGCAAAGTATTTCCATGACATTATTTCATTTAGAAATTCTAATGGAACAATTGTACTTCACATTTTGTGTGCTTGGCAAATTCCTAGTTCTGGCTAGGCTCGTACAACACATGTGTGTCTGTCTCCAGTTACACAGGTAAGAGGCCAGCCTTTGAATTCCTTTGTTTCTGGAATCTGGGACAACCATTGTGCAAAATAATCCCAGGCAGGGAAGCCCAGATGAATTGGTTTCTCCATCTGTTCAGCTCCCACAGCCTGAGACACAGTGCCCAAAAGTTAAGTTCAAAGTTGTGTTCAGGGCTCAGCTTCTGGGTCTGTGCCATCTTCTACATCACACTTGTCTCAGGCATGGTCTAGGAAACTTGTGCTTGAACCCAAGGAAGCAAATGGTCTTGAAGCTTGGAGTATTCCTTTCTGGAGTATGCAGCATGTTCATACTGTCAGTACATCATTTTCTATCTATGCAGCATGTTCATACGGTCAGCACATCATTTTCTATCATGAAAAAGGAAGCCTCAGATTAATAGGTTGCCTTATACCATTCCTATGGCTCACAAGTGAAAAACAAGGACTTAGGTAAGAATCACGTCTGCTTCCAAGACGCCAGAAGAATCCTGTCACATACAACACAACAGCTCTGTGTCCTTGGGACAGTAGCTTGAGAACAGAAGGTTTTCCCTTGAGCATCTGAAATAGCTGCATTCACCCAAACTGTGTCTCTGGTGGGAACTGCATGGCTGGTTAGCAGTTCATCTCAAGATGAGCAGTGATGGCTCAGTGTCACTTCAGACACCTGGTCAGCCCACAGCAGTGCTGGCATCAAACCAGGCACCCGTGTTACAGCACCTCAGCTGTGTCCCCTAACTCAGAGGAAAACACCTTCTCTGATAGTCAAAAGTTTAGGTAGTTTAGCTTCATTTGCAGCCCGGGATTTGAAACTTATTGCATAGACACACTCACTGTATTTCAGTCTTTCCTTATGAAATAATTTCCTTGTGAAATAAGGCTTTGGTTCTTGGAGCTTCCTTCTGTTTTGTCGCTCCTCCCTTGAGCCATTTCAGCAGGAAGGCCTAATGATTATATCCAAGTGAGCATGTTCTTGGTGAAACTGTGTTATCTGTGTCCTTCTCTTGCTTTCCCAACTACTCCTGACCTCGAGTCCTCTCACTAATGGGAATATACCACACAGTCTTCAGGAGACTTACCTGAAAATAGAGGGATGAAATCCTACCTTTCCTCTTTGCTGTACAAGTTCCTACCCTATACTGGGATACATATGGATGCACCAAAATATGACTTTTATTAAGTAAACATACTTAAATATCTGTCTGAATACTTCTTGTTCTCCTCCCTGAATGGGCCTAATTTTACATTTCTTATGGAGAGCTGATGTTGAGCAATAGTGGCAGCTTCCTGCTGTAATTATAAAAGAATATAATGACAAAGAAATGAGGAACAAGAAAAGTATCCCAAGGGCCATACAGCAGTAATATACTCTATGAATTGGTTTTCAACTTATTTGTAAGAAGGAGGAAAGATAATTAAACTTGTGTATCTTGATTTCTCTACAGCATAATCCCAAGGGCTAATTTAGGTTAAAGCATGCTTCACTCATGGTGTCCTGCAACAGGATTTTGCTTCATACTGGATTAGATCTCACAGAATCACAGAGTATGCTGAGCTGGAAGGAACACACCCAGATCATCAAGTCCAGCTCCTGGCTCTGCCCAGCACCATCCCCAAGAGCCACACCATGTGTCCAAGAGTATTGTCCTAACACTTCTTGAATCCTGCCCGGCTGGTGCTGTGACCACTTACCTGGGGAGCTGTTCCAGTGCCCAGCCACCCTCTGGGTGAAGAATCTTTGTCTAATATCCAACCTGAACCTCCCCTGTCACAACTTCAGGCCATTCCCTCAAGTCCTGTCACTGGTCACCACAGAGAAGAGATCAGTGCCTGCCCCTCCTCTTCTGCTCACAAGGAAATTGTAGCTGCAATGAGGTCTCCCCTTGGTCTCTCCAGGCTGAAAAGATCAAGTGACCTTAGCCACTCCTAATATGACAATCTTCTTAGCTCTCCTTCGGACACTCTTTAATTGCTTCAAGTCTGTTTATGTTGTAACACCCAAAACTGCCCCGGCACCGGAGATGAGACCGCCCCAGAGCAGAAGAGGACAATCCCCTCCCTTGTCTGGCTGTGATGCTGTGCTTTGTGCCCCCCAGGACACGGCTGGCCCTCCTGCCTGCCAGGGCACTGCTGATTTATATTCAACTTTGCATCAATAAGGACCCCTAGGTCCCTTTCCATGGCACTGATCTCCAGCCTCTGTCTATACATCCAGGAATTTCCCATCCAAGGTGCAGAATCCAGCACCTTCCCTTGTTGAGCTTCATGTGGTTGGTGATTGTCCAGGCCTCTGCCTTTCTGAGGTGTCTCTGCAGGGCCTTTCTGCCTTTGAGAGAGTGAACAGCTCCTGACTGTTTTGTATCATCTGAGAAGCTGTCGTTAAAGGACACAAAATGATTCACACAAATGTATCTCAGTGTCAGAACGGGAAAGAAAAAAGCTTTATTCTCTGACTCCAGTATTTATAGATTCTCGACAATGACCAGGGATTGGATAATTAAGTTACCACATTCCCAAGCACACTGGTCATGCAAAACGTCCGTCAAATGATGTTTCTTAGAAGGAATGTGATAAACAACTTTCATGGGAAAGTAGCTAAAACTATGAAAACATTATCAGAAGGCTTTAGGTTTCAGGGCAACAAGAACCTGCTTTGTGTCCCTTCCAGTCCTGCATTCAAGTAATTTATGAAGATGTTGAAGAGCACAGGGCTGAAGATGGAGCCCTGCAGAGCTCCTCCACTAGTGACAAGTCACCAGTCTGATGTCACCCCATCCACTGTCACCCTTTGTGCCTGAACCCTGAGCCAGCTGCTCACCCATCACATGATGTGAGCTCAACATTTTGTGCAGAGGGACACTGTGAGAGACAGTATAGAAAGCTTTGTTGAAATTAAAAAGATTATGTCAATTGGCTTCCCTTGATCAGCTAGATGGGTTATCTTGTCACAAAAGGAAATCGGGTTTGGTAAGCAGGACTTTTTCCTCATGAAGCTGTGCTGGCTTCAGGCCATCAGACTCCACAGATTTGTCGGGATCCAGATGGAGCCCCAGGCTGACTGGAAATTGATCTTTCCTGCACTCATGGTTCTCCAGCTCAGGGCACTGAGACCCCCTTGGTCCATCTGGTGTTGATGACAGAGGCAAAGAATATGTTAAACCTCTGCCCCTGCCCATGTCCCTGTTTGTGAGACCTCCTTCATCCTTTAATGAGCTGAAATTAGTTTTACACCGCCTGATGACATTAATATATTTGAAAAAAATCTTTATTGTCCCCCACAGTTTTGGCCAACTTCAGCTCCAGGTTTGGCTGGCTGAATTTCCTCTCTATAGTATCTCTGTATCCTTGCCATGTTACCTGGCCCTGTTTTCACTGAGCATACACCTTCCTTTTTGCCTTATTTCCAAGAGAAGGCTCCTGTTCAGCCAAGCTGGCCTTCTGCCTTGCCTGCTTCACTTCTGACTTTTGGGAATTGCCTGCTCCTGTGCCCTTAGGAAGTAATGTTTAAAGTAACCAGCACTGATGGACTCCAGCACCTGCAAAAACATAATCCCTGGGGACCTTATTTACTAATTGCTTGAGAAGCCTGAAGTCTGCTCTCCTCATATCCAGAGCTGAGGTTTTGCCAGCACTTTTCCTCCTGTTAAGAGAGACTTTAAACTTGATTTCTTCTTGGTCACCGTGGCCAAGACAGCTGCCAGTCTCCACTTTGCTCGCAAGATCCACTCTGTTGACAAGCAGCAGGTCAAGTGGGGCATCTTTCTTAGTTGCCTCCCTTAGGACCTGTTCCACAAAGCTGTCATCCAGTTTTTTTAGGAATCTCAGAAGAGCCAAAGAAGTCCTCTAAAGTGGATGAAAACTGTGTTAGATTCCCAGTGAAGAAATACCTGCTCTTCGCTCTTGACTGTACAAGGGCTTCAAAGTTTTGGATACAGCTGGATAAGGAAGGAGACAGAATGTAAAGTGCAGGGCAAATAATAAATATGTACTTTTCTGGTTGTGCTACAGTAATGCAATTGCCACCAGGTTAAACGACATTTCAAGTGTCATATCTGTCTTTTTGCAATGTCTAGGATGATGAGAAATGCAATTTAACTTTAATAAATTCATAACTTTATTGTCATCTGCAGCAAATCTTAACTGACTGTTCAAGGTTCCTCTTCAGTTCTCTACAAATGATTATTTGACTGCCTGTCTTCTAATTTTCTAATCTCGATCCATACTGAATTTTAAAACAATAAAAATCATTCAGTGTGCTGAGTCTAGGATAAGAAAAACATTTCTATAAAGTTCTCAAAGTGCAGATTTTCTGTCCTTACGAATTCTCTTGCTCTCATGGTTTAACTGCAGACAGCAGCTCAGCCCCATGCAGCCGATTGCTCACCCCCTCCCCGTGCTGGGATGGAGGAGAGAACTGCAAGACTAAAAGTAAGTAAACTCGTGGGTTGAGATAAAGACAGCTTAATAGGGAAAACAAAAGCTGCACATGCAAGCAAAACAAACCAAGGAATTCATTAAGTTGGCACTTCAAGTGGGCAGGCAGTTGTTAAGCCATCCCCAGGCAAGCACAGCTCCATCACATGTCATGGTGACTTGGGAAGACAAACACCATCACTCCGAACATCCCTCTGCTGTTATCCCCAAAGCTTTATATGCTGAGCACGATGTCATGCATGGTCTGGAATATCCCCTGGTTCAGTTAAGGTCAGCTGTCCCAGCTGTGTCCCTTCCCAATGTTTCGTGTACTCCCAGCTCACTTGCTGGTGGGGTGGGTGAGGAGCAGAAACAGCCTTGACTCAGTACTGTGCTGCTCAGCATGAAAATACCCCAGTTACCAGCACAAAATCAAAAGACAGCCCCATACCTGCTACTGGGAAGAAAATTAACTCTGCCCCAGTCAATGCCAGCACACATCCTTATTTATAAGCATGATTCATCATTATACTATAGGACCAAACTAGATGAATTTAAACAGCACTCCACCTATGTGTAGAATAAAGTGACATAAGAAAATATAACTGTGGTTACAGTTGATAAAGGTAATCCTCCCTGGAGATTTTTATTCTAGGGAAACAATTATGTACGCTGAATAAGCTCATACTTTCGCAAGGCCTTTAGTGAAAGCTTGCTGTTCATTTCGAGGACAAGCTCTGTGAAGGCCATTGCCATCAAATTTAGCCTGTCACTGTATTGATTAAGGTGAGGTCATTTTTGCCCTTGATGTTTGTCCATTTTTTTATATTACAAAATTCTTCAATACAACACATATTATTTGTAGAAGAAAGTTATTTTTTTTTACATCATTTCTACCCAGTTTATAAAAAGTATTTATTGGTTCTTTTATTATGCTTGAAAATACAGTGAGCTCAGCCAGAAATTAAGTGCGTGTTTAAAATGTCTGTCTTAGCTGAGAATGGACACTGGGTAGATGACAAGTGCTAACCCAAGCATGACAAGGTAGTCTAGTCTGCAGTTTCCTTTGTGGGTTTACATAATCATTGCAGATAATATCAAATAATAATTAGCATTTGATGAATTTTGGGGTTATTTTTTTTCATCTTGCATATATTTAAAGTGCTCAGCTGACTATAATACTACATTAATTTGTATCAGCTGCTTGTTTGGCAGTTTCTCTTCTCTGTATTTGCTGTTACTGCAAATAATGTATTTTGGACTCTTAAAAAGTGAGGGAGGGGCTGAGACAAAAGCAATCAGTAAAGAGGAAAAAAGACCTCAAAAGCATGATGGCAACCTGTCGCCTCAACCTCAGTCAAAGATCTGGCAGTTGCAGGAACCTGATTAGCACTGCTACAAGACAAATGCAGCTGTCCATTCCTGGTCTGCAGGTGTTGCAGTAGGTATTCCATTGTCTGACAGCCAGTGTTTTCAATCAAAGTAATTATCTCCTGTAGGAAAAATAAAGTGTTAGCCATGTTGTTCTAACAGCAATTACCCATCTGTAACAAGATGGGCACTTGGAGAATACTATTAAATCACTGAGCTTCTGACCCTGTGGTCATTAGATTTTCCTTTTTCATTTCCACTTGATGTCAGGTGTCTTCCTCACTATCTGCCTAATTCTGGCTTCTGATGCTGTGTGCTTTTGAGGGTCCTAGAGATAATGTCTGAGCCTTGAAAGGCTGTTTTGTGCAGAACTGAGAGCTGGCTCTGTTTCCTTGGTGTCAGTGAGCACTGAAATGACAGTGCCCAATCTGTTGTAGCCAGAGGACCGAGCATCAGTGCAGCAGGAAAGAGAAAGTATTCACAGAAACAGAACTGATCTAAAACTGCATGAATGAGGTTTAGTCATACATTAAATGTGTTCTACCTGACAACTTCAGAAATAACAGCTTGCAAATCTAGAAGGCAACAGCATGTAGCAAATATGCCACTTATGTTCATTTCCAGGTAAAGGACTGTATGTATAATTTATTTAATGTCAACCTTGCAGACAGCCAGCCTCTAACCATTTAGTGCAGAGGGGCTTACTGGATCCTTATTTTTTCACCCAAATTAACTAGGGTTGGGAGCATCCACTGTCCCTAGAAAATCATGTGGCTCTTGTTTGTATTTCTTGTAGCTATAAAAAGTCCACACACTGCATCAAACTGCATGCAAACAGGGCAATTATAATCTTCCCAAAATGCAACAGGAGTGGGTTCTCAAGGAGTTTCCCTACACAGTTTGTAGTCCAGAGGAGGTTGGCAAAAGAGATCGGAGCAGGGATTGCATTGGAATGTGCCTGAGTCCCCAGCCTCTGTGGGGATAACTAAGGAACACAAATTATGTCAGAAGTAAATGATTTCAACAGGACTGAATTTGCCAGATTTAGATTAGATATTAGGAAGAAATCCTTTACTGTGAGGGTGTCGATACACTGGAACAGATTTCCCAGAGAAGCTGTGGATGGCCCATCTGTGGAGCTGTTCAAGCCCAGGCTGGATGGGTCTCTGAGTATCCTGATCTAGCAGAAGGTGTCCCTGCCAATGGCAGAGGAGTGGAACTAGATGATCTTTAAGGTCCCTTCCAACCCAAACCATTCTATGGTTTTTCAGTCTAGTATCCATCTGTGCTCCTTGTCTGCCTGCCTTTCAGGTGTGTGCCAAGGGTCAATGACTCGGTGTTCACACCCTGAAACCACAGCACTGCTCAGAGGCAGGTGGGATACTTTGCAGGAATAGACATTATTTTCTTTTTATATTATGGAATTACACTCCATTCAATTTGTATTTCTTGTGTTAAATAAATTTCCACAACAGTTACAGAAACATTAATTAAGAAGTACTACAGATTGTCGTTTCATGTGTTAGGGCTATGAAATATTTTTTTTTGGTGTTGCTTCAGTTCTTAAATTTTATTGCTGCAGGAGATGGCTGCTCATATACATAGCAAATGGAAAATTCTTTGACAAATTAGTTGACTGGCAAGCCAGGTTCAGTGTTTCATCTACTTTGTAATGTAATTTAAAAAAATATTTAACAAGGAAAGTAACTGTGATTTGATCATCAAAGTTTAGACAGACAGTGTGACCTAAGCATGAAGAGAAGAGTAATTATTTTCTAACTGTGACATCACCTATCCACATCCCTCACATATTCTGTTAAATTAACCTTTGTCACCACAGACAGGCCATTGTTTGGTCTCTTCAAGCTCAAATGACTGTATCTAAACCCCTTACTAGGAGCAGCATGCTGGGCTGGCACAAAGGAGTTAGATGGTTCAGCTAACTTAAGGCACAAGGGTTCAACCAAGCACCTTGACTTCTTCAGAACTGCTTTAAAACACATCTCCCTCCTGCCAGGACTCTCCTGCTAGCATATTTGGAGTAAATGCAGTGATCATAGAGATTTGTCCTGGATGCATGGCTGGTGCTGTACTGCAGCATGGAGGTGCTCTGCATGGTGGCTGCTCCAGGTGCATCACTGACGTACCCAAGATCACTCCTCTAGGTTACAGAGCTCATATTCTCATTGATGGTTTATTCCTATATGTGAAACTGTGAATGATTTATGCATTTTTCATATGATAAAATTGTTTGTTCTCAGAATATGAATGTGACTAGTTGTCCCATTATGTTTGCACAATCCAGAAAGCTGCAGAACATTGTGGATGATTAACCCCAGGAAGGCCAGATGAGAACCTCTAACCCTGCCTTCCTAAGAGTAAAGTTCATGGACATAAGAGATTTATGACCTCAGTTCATAATGTTTAACATTTTAATATAACAAGTTGTGACTTTGGATGGGGAATTTATATTTGAAAATAAATAAATATTTTCTCTAATGGACATAATGGGATATATACTTCTTTCAGCTGGTGGCTCTGGACTGATGAGTAGCAGTAGGTTTATTGTTCTGCACTGAAGTACATCCTATCTGAAAACATGGTAGTGCTTCACTTACCTGCTGCATTCTTTCCTGCTTACACATTTTGGGTTTTTTTGTTTTTTCTTTTACTTAAAGATACATTACTTTGCTCTCAGAAGCTGATAGAAACTAAAACTGGTGACTTCACTCATTTCCCTGCATGCAGAATAAAGGAGAGAAAAAAAGCCAGACTGTTTGTATGTTGAGCAGAGATTAGTAGCAAGTATAACCTTTTTGATAAAACCAAGAGAAGAGCCACAGTTCTGGCCTGTGTATCAGGGCATTATCTCAAAAATTGCATATTTAGCAAGAATTCTGTGGATTAGGTCTATGGCATCCTGTTCTTTAATAGGCTACCTTCTAGGAAAATGGAAAACTGTATTCATACCAACATGTAGAAAACCGACAAAGTGACCATCTTTTTATCCAAAAAGAAAACAGATGCTCTTAGTGTCTCAAAGAGGTATTTCTCACTCCTTTCTCACTATTTTGCACCATTTTCAAGGCTGCATTTCACATGCATAAAGCTTAAATATTCTGTGATTAGTGCATGCTTGTGTGAAACACTGGCATTGAGCCTAGGGAAAAATGCCACCTTGACTCACATTATGTGGTGCTATCCTAGAGGTACAGCACATTCCAGGGTGAGACAGAACAGCTCAATACACTCCTGTACCAGCCAAATAGGGAAACAGAGATAACCCATAATTTCATACAAAGTGCCATTGGTAAGAAAGAGACTGCAGAAGAAAAAAAATATTTTTTTTTTCAAGAAATAAGGTCTTTGATTCTCCTTTAATCTTTTTATTTAAAGGTACATACTCCATTCAGTTTTTGGTTTTTTTTTTCCTAGGAGAAAGACTGGTAGACAGGATCAGAGTGAACTGAATGCAGAAAGATTATCTTCTCATTTATCATGTCAAGAGTCCAGACATGAATTAACCAGAAGTCCTAGTCTAGGCAGTGTGCTTGGGTTGGCTGCTGATGCAAGAAATGAAAAGGGACTCCTGAGTATACAAACATCTCTGCTTCAGGTGGGTTCCTATGACCTTTTTAATACCATGCCAGGGATCTTCTTGCTTGTACACATCACTGTTTCTGCAATACCTGTTCAGCTGCTACAGCCTTCTCCCTAGAGAAGACAAATAGTCGAATTCTTGAGAGGCCTTGTGTCGGGAGTCATGCTATTTTGTAAATAAGAATAAAAATATATAGCAACATGTCATGAAATAATAGAATCAGAATTAACAAGGGACAGAAGTTTCAGATATTTTAGGATATAAGAGACAAACACAAATAAGGAAAGTGGAATAAAATTAGGTTTAAGAGCTGATATAATGGAAGGAAAGACATAGTATCTATTTGGGTGAGGAAAATACCTTTTCTGTAAGAGAAGCTTTTCACTGCCATGGGGTTTCAGTGCTGTTTATGTCCTGCAGAGTTATTTTCCAATCTCATCCTTGTATTTGAATAGTTAATTTCCATGTTTCAGGAATCTGTGCTTCAACCAGCTGTTTTCAGGTATATTGTTCATCCTGTCATCATCATCTGAGCAGGAAGGTTCCTGTTGAAAAAGTATATGTCCTGGAAATAAAATAAAATGTTCAAGTTTAGCCATGTCCTTGAGGGAAGAAAATGAAAATATTAGGATAACAATAGTGAGTTGTATTTGAGAAAATACTCCAAGAAGAATATGATTTTTGAGCAGCTCATGAAAAAACTTGTATGTAGTAGCCTCTTCTTAAACAGAATTGCTTATGCCTTCCCCCATTTTGTTAATTTTAACTTTCAGTGTATTTGTATGTGTCAGGTTTAAAAAAATGTTTAGTGTGCCTTGGGTAAAATTTTTGTTCACATGTGACATCTGGAACAATATAAAAATGTTAGAAGTGCCATCAAGACATTACCCTTGTGAAGTATTGATATTTCTATCTTTTTCTGCTCCTTGGAAGTAATCCCCAGTAGTTCACGCAGCAGAATCTTTCTTTGCTGACTAGTTGTGAAAGGAAGGGAGATTACATACGCAAAAAAAAAAAAAAAAAAGAGATACCTTTGGAAAATAAGACCTTAGAATTGTTCAATTTGCCCATAAGATAAAATAATTCATAAAGCATTTCAGTAAAACAATAGAAAATTATTTTAGCGCTATTTTTAATTCCTTCTGCTGTGCTGATTTACTTCAGTGAACAAAGCAACCAGAAAGCTTAATAAGTTTGGGCCATCAATAATCTGCATGCCAGTGAAACCCAGATGCTCATTGTAAGACTTTGCAGAAGATGATAAAATCTATAATTTCCTTTAAATTCATTACAGTTTTGTTTATTGAACAGAAATGTGCTGCTTAATTATTCATTCTTCTCCAGAATCTAAGGAAGATCCTTTGCTCTGCTTTAAGTAGTGCCTGAGAACTCACATAGAGTGCCTATACATGGCAAACCCCTCTAATGATTATCTAAATTAAGAGGAAAATTATTAAGATTCCTCTGAGAACAAGCTTGTTTTTCTACTTTTAAATAAGAATTCTTAATTCTATTGTTTCTTGTATATATTGTTTAATGTCAGTGAACATCAGTTTCATTATAATGCTTTAGTGCTAGGTCAGTGAGTTTTTCCTGCCAGTCTATGCTGTTGTCTCTAACACACACACACATATATATATATTTATATACTATACTGTTTGTCATCAAACACAGTCTAAAGCAACACTTCTAATCCCTGACACAATACAGATGAACTTGATTACTCTATATTTAATTGACATTGAAAATGGTATAAAAAAAGCAATGGAAAATATTTTTTCATCTGACAACTAACATAAAGCAGCATCGTTTTAGCTATCACACATAGTTGATTTATTGTTGATGTCATAGAAAATGTATATTTGTACTTACCCACAGATATATGATGTGTGCATCCCTCTAATCCAGGATGTGAACGATGCAGAAATTCAATAAGATATCTGGAGCTTAGCAGAAGGAAAGGAACTCATCAAAGACTGCATGTGATCAGTTACCATCATTCAAATTTTATTTTAGCTGTATGCATACATTAAATGCCATCAAATGTACATGTAAATATGCCAACTTGGAAGCCTGATATAGTGTAGAATATAAAAACAGATTCAATTGCAGCATCCTATTTCTGACAGTAGCAGCCTGATCCTAAAAACCCTTAGGGCCTCAGTGTGACAGAAGCTGGCAGTTTATATTTTAAGCATAGATCTAAAATACTGTATAATTTTGCATTATGACAATTTACTCTAGAAAGTGAGAGATGGAATCAGTGGATGTCTCTGTTAAAGGATTATTCAGGTGGAAAACATGATCTCAGCAAGGCAGACAGAGATTTAAACTGGTCACAATGAATTTAGATGGTAAAAATAGAACTTCAGTAGAGCCGCAAAATTTGGGTCTGGTCTTAGACTTCAAACATCACTAAATTCTGAGTAAATCTGTTCTGCACACCTAAAGTGGCAGCAACAGCAGGCCCAGCTGCCACCATGCAAATGGCACAGTGTGAGAGCCTGGAACATTCCAGGAGCTGCAGAGCACTCATTTACCAGTTTATGAGTTATCCCCATCATGTTTGGACAGCAGCATCCATAGGATGGTTAAAAGGTCAATTCCCCCCCAGTGTGTGAGAAGTGTAGATTTAGTTAGGTGATTGAAAATGCACTCTAGGGGTTGAGTCATTCAGATTATGAGATGAGGGTGATGACAGAAATCCACTTCAGCTGATGCAGAAATATGTTGTTAAACATACAGACATACACATGGACATTGACATTTATGATTATTGAAGTTTTGCACATGGATTCTGTTGCACACCTCTTTCTTGAACCTTATTTTAGAAATTATCATGCTTGCATGTCTTTGCATTAGCAGCCTGGAAATTATCCTGTGTACCTATTTCAAAACATGGGACTTTGTGTGGTGTAATATATGCTCTGAGCACATTCCAATGAATTGTTGGGTCCTAATGGGAGCTACCTGAGAAATTGTAATCTTCAGGCACTAACTGTAATGCTTGGCAGCTTAAGCTTTGACGATATCTATAGCTAATGCCATATCCAACTGCTGTTTTTATTTTTCCAAGACAGGCATAATGAGTCCCACATAGTGTATGAAGGTCTTCTCCACCTTGGCATGAGTACCATCTGCTACAGCTGTACTCAGTTTATAAGTAGCTCTGTAGGTTGATTGGATGGATTTTTATACACTTCAATGTCACAGTTTAAAGGTAAAACCCCTAATTATTTAGCTCTGAAAGTAGTATCTCCAGGTTGGAAAGTGGGGTTGAATGAATTTATGCAGTAGAAAGTCTGTATACAAGGAACAGCATCCACAATAAAGCACAGACATTATGGCAATCAGCCCTGATTACATGCCTCCTCCACCATGGGATTTATGTGAATGTGAGAGCTGTCCTTCTCTTAGATAGTGTCTTCATGCTCATTTAAGCACAGCAGCTCACATTAACTAAAGAGGGTTAACATGAGCCATCTTTCTTTTGAAGGGCAATTTGCTTTTGGAAGCTGTTTGGTGATCTCCATGCTGTGTTTTTCTCAGCTGGGCCAGGCTCAGCCTTTAAAGCCATTTTCTGTGCAAGCTGAGCAGTGCAGCTGCCCCTCTTAGCACATTCTTCTCATTAGCTACAGCCTGGGAGCTTTCCTCAGCTTCCCCTGCTGCACAGAAAACTTGGTTCCAGGACTTCTGCTCCCCTGGGGACTCCTCGTGCCCTCACATTTTCCAAAATCTTCCACTCCCCAGTGAAGCTGTCTAGGCTTTGCAGCAGTTCTGTATTTCCCTTTATTCTCTGTGGTCTGAACTACATCAGGAAGAGTACAGAGTTGACCAATGTGGGTTGAGAAATATCCTTTGCAGTGTTGCTTGGGCCACTGATTTGTGCAATAATGATTCAGGGAAGACCATGATACATCATCATCTTCTGTCTATTTATGATTATCATGCTCTGGCATGCCCTTTGCCTGGGATTTGTAGAAAATGCTTTAATGGTTTGTCAGAGAGTAAAAGACCATGATCTGAATATTATTTGCTGTAGTAATTGCATGTTTTCAAAAGAGTCTTTGAAGACTCCCTTTTCTGGCCTGTCATTTTCATTCTGTGGTTATTATTTTAGCTACCTTCATTACTATGGGTTTGTTTGGACTCATGTCAAGGACAGTCCCACACGTTTCTTTGAGAAAACCTTTCAAAATGTTCCAAAGATGCATCTCTCATTCATTTCTAGCAGATAAAGCAGGTGAAAAAAAGCATGCTGTATAGAATGTTTATGTGGCATACAAAATAATAATGACTGAATTTTTAATACCAACTAATGGCCATCCAATATGATGATGAAGCAAGTATCTCTATCTGCATGTGAAGAAAGAAGAAAAATGCATAAATTAAAAAATTAAAAGCAAGAAATAAATATGGTACTTTGTACAAATATATAATAATTAAATTGTCATTTAATCTGAACAAATAATAAGAATCAAATAGCCTATTTTAATTTAACCTTTTGAATTTTATAAGTTGGTTATGAGTTCCTTAAAAATATAATTATTATGTTTTATTTTTCAGAAAATATTTTGGTGAATAATTCTAGACAATCTCTTTATAAATAGCTGAAAAGAAAGGTTTGATATGATTTCAATCATGCTTTGCTCTTCTATTCTTTAGGCAGGAATAGTACCTCCATCATGATGAGCTGACTTAGCTTTAACTATTCCAGTTTTCGGTTTAAAAAATTTCCAGATGTCCAAAAAATCAGTATGTACTGGTGACCTAATTTGAACTCTGAAATGTGGCTCAAGTTGCCATGCAGCCACCTCTGAAACTGAGTGGGGAGGGTAAGCACCTACCAAAGGTGATTCTAGAGATCTTGAGGGAAGTGGGATGAGCACATGTTAAGGGCTCTTCAGTTTTTGGGAGTACGGGGAGTAGACAGCTAAATTTTGTACATTCCCATTTAAATGAGCAGATTCTTGCATGCTAAATGTAATGAGTCAATTGTGTGTAATCGCCACAATGCAGAGAGCTTTCACTGCAGATCTGTTAACACAGAGTGTCAAGGGAGTACTGAGGTACTCCTACTACTCTATCACACCTGAAGGAGGCAAGAATGGCTTTGGCTCCTGATCTGGAAGACTATAAGCACTGGGTTGTGGAGATGGGAGGAACCAGATGGAGATACTGGGGCAGTTTGCAGGCCACTCTGTATTTCAGTGCTTGCACAGGGGCTGGGGGGTCCCATCAGAGCTTGTAAGGCTGAGCCAGTATCTGACTCAATGTTAAATTTCTCCTGAAATACCGAGTACTTACGTGCTTAGATCTGAAATCTGTTCAGCAAGGGTGACACAGTGAGTTTATTCCCGGATTTCTGAAGACCAAAGAAATTCTGAGAGAAAGTTTAAATTTCTTTAACAAGAGTTGACAGATAGGACTGTGCTATAATTTTCATGCAATGCTTTCATTTTCCAAGCTGCCAAGGAGGTTTCTCAGTTTGAATCTCTCTGATCCTGCTGGTCATACATGTATCTACTGTGAATTTCTAAAGTAAATTTCCTGAAAAAATGTTAGAGAAAAATGAAGTTCCACATTAACCCATGTATTCTAACCTAAAGGTCACAAAGTTTTTCAAATGTATTGCCTGTAATAGGAATTATGTAGCTAAATCTCTCTGTGGCACTTTGAAAATAGATCTTTAGCAAAAGTCTCTTTCTCTGCTTCCAGATGCAGATGAGTGACCTCTGAAAAAAGAAATGAAGAAACATTAGTAGCTAAACAAGCCTTTGTGTACATTATGAAATGCTTGTAGTTAATAATTTTTCATCATGATCCAATGCTGTTTGTCCTAGGACTTGACTGGGACCAGACATGGAAAAAAATATTTTTGGAAAAGTTACAGCCTACGAGTAAAAAAAACTACTGGAAATATTTGTCTTAGTTTTATTGTCTTCAGTAATCACAGTTGCTTCTCTGAGCTCTTGTCTGAGCTTACAAGTTTCTTTAGCTTTATCTATCATGAGTCTGACCTTTCCTTGGGGTTCTCTGCATCCTTTGGAATTAACATACCCTTTTCTCCAGGTGTCACAAATCTGACATTGCTCTTCAGACTTTGCACTCTTTTATTTTTATTATTTGCAGTCAGTCCTTGTGCTCATTTCCTTCCTTCTGCTGTCCAATTTCAGCACCCTCACTGGCCCTGAGCATCTCAGGATCTCTCTTGTGAACAGTTAGTGAAGGCTGGCAACATTGAGATGAAAGGAAAAGTTATTTTGAACTCATAAGCTCTGATCATAATGCTTAATAAGATTCATTATTAAATGTCACCCTGACCCACTTAATTTCCAATAAAAATCATATAGAAACTGCTTATGTAACATATTTAAGAAAAATAAAATCAGGGAATGTAGCATAAAATATGTGGTCACAGAGCAGAGCTAAGAGAGGGGGACTCATGGTGGAAAGCTCATTGCTAGGGATTAAATTTATGTCAGCAGTAAATATCAGTACTGTAATTACAGATTATATTAATAAAAACATGATGTGCTTTAAGTCACAGAGATCTTTCAAGAAGTTACTAGTAAACTAAAAAGGATCACCTCATATTATTGTCAGTGTTTTTTTCCACAGCCAGTTTCTCAAGTGTCTCAGGGAGAGAGAAACAGTCCTGAAAACTCTTCTAGGTACTTCAGGTGTTGGTTACATGCTAAGGATAAGACAGGAAGAATCCAGTCCTATGAGAAATGGGAACTTGTCTCAATGGACAACTAGCAACTAAACATGTAGTGTTGTTTATCTGTCCCTGGATCAAATTTTTTTATCTACCCTTGGATCTACATGTCTTTATTTGCAACCTAATTTAACAGGGTCAATATTTAAGCAGAATGGACTCTTTGCATCATCACCTTCAAACCTGTAGTAGCTGCTCCACCCCTCTGGAGAAAGAATACTCACTAGAAAATGGAGTGCACTCTCAAGAATGCCAGAGAAATCGTAATACAAGCAATAAGCGAGCATTTCTGGTGTTTTGACTTTCTCTGATGCAGATAGGATTTCCAATTCATAACACTGTGTACAGGTGGAAGACAAGCATTTCCTCAGCAGCTTATACCTTCTCAGCATGAGGGACAGGAGGGAAAAACTCTCCTGTTTCAACAATTGTTGTATTTTCATATGTGAAAATACGTGGCAATTGATATTACCTGCTTGTACATCTTTGATTTGCATGCAAAATTCTGTGCCTTTTGGAAAAGGTCCATGTTCTTCTGCTGAGAACCCCAGAGCTGGATGCCCCAATCCAGGTGGGATCTCTCTCACCAGAGCAGAGCAGAGGGGCAGAATCCCCTCCCCTGCCCTGCTGCCCACGCTGCTTTTGGTGCAGCCCAGGACACCTTTGGCTTTCTGGGCTGTGAGTGCACATGGCCAGGTCATGTCCAGCCTCTCATCCACCAGCACCCCCAGCTCCTTCTGCTCACAGGTGCTCTTGATCCTTTCTCCACCCAGCCTGTCCTTGTGCTTGGAATTAGCTCAGCCCAGGTGTACAACCTTCACTTGGCCTGGATGAAGACCCTGAGGTTGGCACAGCTCCAGCTCTCAGCTGTCAGGGGTACAAGTTTGTTCCAGGTGCAACTGTACAACCTTAAGGTGACACACACACACACACACACACACACACACACACACACACACAGCTATTTCTAATAAATTTGGTAGTGTTTCCCACTGGGACTGGCAGAAAACAGCCAATAAATTACTTGCAAAAAAGATGAAAGTGAATTATAATTCAACCATTTCTGTATCGAACATATTGCTTTACATAGGAACGGTTGGTTTATGGCTGTCTGAAACTAATTATCTCATTCCATTCTCAATGACTTATTTATTAATGGTGCTGATTTTCCTCATACACAGCTTGGAGTACACAAAACAGTTTTATATATAAAATTGATAAATACATTTAATTTATTGATTTGAAAATGACATATTTATTTGGTCTAAAAATTTTATTGGTTCATAAGAAGAAAATATTGATTTTTTTGTGTAATATAAGTTTCAGATGTGCACTTAAGTAGAGGCAGCAGAACTGCTTATACCACTTGGTGGAAGTCTAACAAGCTTTTCCATCTTATCTTTATTTTGAGGGTTTCATAGCTAGGTCATAAAAAATGAGCTTGGGCTGCATCTTCTTTTAAGACAGTTGTGTATCTACTGCTTGACATCTCAGCCAAGAGTGCCTTTAAACACTTTCACAGAACAGATTGGTCACTGTTAAGCTGAACATGTTTAAAGTAAATGCCCATTAATGTAACTGTAGATTTATTTCTGTTTATAATTACTGTAATTGGCAGTTTGGTATCTTCTGTGTTTTCTGTTAAAGAAAATAATGTGTTCATTGAAGAATAATAAAAAGTATTTTAACATTACCACATGCTTTATAGACTAGCAATGTGTTGACTTACAGCTCATCCTGGTGGTCCTGAAGAGGGTGAGAGTATTTTCATAACCTGAAATATTAATGAGTTAATTCCCCTTAGCCCTGGGGCAGAGAAACATTTCAAGCACATCACAAGAGTGTGCCCCAAACTCAGCACAGCAGCAGTGCAGTTCACAGCCTTGCAGATTCCTGTTATTCCTGCACACATTGTGCCTAGTGTCTAGAAAGGGAACGGTAATGAGCTGCATTCAGGGTGATTCTTTAGATTTCTGTATAAAATACATATTAAGATGCTTACTTTGCATAATAAGGTTATACACTTCCCACCAGAGTGTAGGAAGGATTTCGCTGGCATTATAGTTAGCTTTACCCAGAATAGGAAAGTGTGGACAACTTCATTTATTCACATATTGTATCCCAGTCAAAGCAAGGTGGACAATTTGGTTTTGTTTTTGGTTTTGCTTTTTTCCCTGCTTGTACCAAGACTTGCTCAGCAACAAACAGGTGGGCTCTGATCTCAACTGGAAGCCTATTAGAGTTAACAGTAATGTCATATATATTAATTTGCAGGGGGTTTCCTTCAGACACACACTTTTATATGTTTGTCTAATTATGAATTTTGTTTTTATTATGAAATAACTAGAAGGAAAACCACAATTGAATGGAATTAGATACACTGTGTCAATTATGTCTCTGTGGATTTGCTGTGGTTTCAAGATTTTATAGAATGTCTGAGTCATGACATGTCACTGCATGGTAGATTAATTTGGTCCCAGAGATTGGCCAAGTTATTTCCAGCTATCCAGATAGGCTGGACAGAGTATAACCTCTGTCACATCTCACCTCAAAAGACAGAGTTTTATCTACTACAGACATGCAAACACTTGTTTTTACTTTCCTTCAGTCTTTGTGCTCACCTGCAGACATGACACTTATGAAACTACCCACTATGGGTATAAGCAGCCTTACAAACAGTACAGCAGCTGTTAGCTGTTCCAGGACCTCTGCAGACAAGTACCTATATGACCAAAAGCCTTGTGCCAGAAAACAATACAAATGAAAGGTAGATGGAAAAGGATGCAGTAAACAAACTGAAAAAATACAAGATAATAGGGAAAACATGGGATAAAGTGATAATTTTCATGGCTGTTTGAAGATTTAAAGAATGATTAGAGTGAATAAATGACACATTCATAGATCCTACTGATAGATTCTTTACCAAAGGAATACAATTATTTGGGGAGCCTGACAGATGAGTTGTATGTGTAATTCCAAATAAACTGATCAGTGCATAAAACTAGTCTGGAAGATATTGATTCATTAAAAGTCCTTGGAAAAACCACATAGATAGAACAATTTTTGTAAGGAATATTTATTTTCAGTTCCATTTAAACAACCCACTTTTGTAACACATACTAAAATCTTTAGGAAACATTCTAAGAAATTTCAGGACTTTAATCACAGGAATGAATTAAATGTATTTCAGTTCTGGAGATTAAAATACAGAATATGTTTGCATCATTCTGCATTTTATTAATTTGCTGACTTTGGGTATGCTTTACATTAAAAATACATGACTGACACTCTTTATACCAGTAAGCCTTTTTATTGAAAAAAAATATTATTGCATTAAACTACATTCCCAGGGATTCCTTGAATAAGCTAAAAAAAAAGTCGCATTGCATGTACAATAGTGCAATTCACTTAGCTACTGTATAATATAAAACACTTTATACAGAGAATACAAAACAAAATTACTAGTTTACATATTATACTAGCCAGAGTATTATCCAGTTTTAAATATAAACTTGACGCTTTTAAAATCAATCTGATCAAATGGCATTTTTATGCAAATCTGCACAAGAAATATACATGTTGAATGTATTCCAGAAGTGCATCAGATACAAAAAAAAGTCCCAAACAACAACAACAAAAATTTATCATGGTGTGACTCAGGAAAAATTTTATTGGAATTTTAAGGTGTGGGTAACCTCTTTCCTTGGATTATGTATCAAGAATATACAATCAAGCTAAAATAGATTATTAACTTGGTGTGTATATATCACTGCCATAAGGATACTGTAACTATTTTGAAAATCTATTTAAATAAAATCAAAATTTTAGCACGGCTCCATACATCAGGCTGAATAATGCTTTTAATAATTATAATGATACATATTTAGAGTATATTACTGATAAAAAAATGGCAGCAATTAGAGAAAATAAACAATTTCAGCTGTTCCAATAGCTTTATTATTACATTTCTCCAAGAAAATCTCTTCTGTGCACTAAGAATGGTATTGGACATTGCCTTTGTTTGGTAATCAGTGATTACTGTTCTGTTCTTAATCTCTCTTTTTCTCCCCATTAAAACATCTCCAAATTCTAATTTCCATTGTTCCAAGAATTAAAATTAATCTTATTAATCTTCATTGTCAATGTATTTGCCTTACCATGTTGGTATGTACAATGATGCATGGAAATCCTATTGTTTCATTTCTTCTAGAGCCCTGTTGTATGGTGCATACATTAAGGGGAAACAAATACATCTATCTTCCATAAATGGTCTGTGTAGTAGGATGTGGTTAAGTTTGATTTGGTCAGGTTTCTTGCCATGGAAGTTTCTACAGTATTAACATTGTCTGGGAGAAGTGGGAATACAAAATATGTGTACACACACTAAAAATGAGATTAGCCCATCATTCCTTCAGTTCCATATTTTTCTTTTGGTGTTATCTGCTTAGGATACAAATGAACTCTTATACACAATGAGAACAGTTGGGTTTACTTCGACAGAGATGAAGCTGGGCCCAAAAATTTAAAGGCTTGTGGGGCTGGAAATGCATCTTTTATGCTGGTATTATCCCTGGGCTGTGGCTGGTGATGGCCACCCAGCCCAGTCAGCCCCTCGAGGACACAGCTTGACCAGACATCTGTTACTCCAGATGTCCAACTCTGTTTCTAGAGACTTATGACTAATGCTTCCAAGTGGTCCACTGACTGAGTGATCTCCACCCAAGCAAATAATAATTTTCACAGGTGTTAAGTTAGAGTAAGTGAAATATGTTTGATTCTCAGAAAATAAAGTATCAGAAGTAAAGAAACTATATGTAAATTCAAATAATATTTTGGGAAAATTTTCAGCCAAAATTGAAAGGAAGAATTGTTAAACTCTGAAAATTTTTAGTTATATGTTCTTCCCCCAATTTTTTTTTTTTATTTCCTTAATACTGAAACATTAATTTCAATTAAAAAATTACAATTTAAATGAGAAAAAATAAATATAATTTATATGCTACTTACATACAAATAAATCAACACCATAATGGCATGAATCCATTTTTTTTTAAGGAGACTAAAAAATAATTTGATAAGTAATCAAAACAAAATATGTTTGAGGCTGCTGTTGCCACCAAGCTTTTTCAACACCAAAATGTTTGTTTCTGCATAGTCTCCATAATTGTTTTTCAGATATTTTTTTCAATAGCTAAACCATCAAATATTTAAAGCTACTTTGAAAGTACAAAACTAGCAGCCTCAACTTGTAAAGTGATTGGAAAAGTTTGGTGTATTACCAGTTTATGCTGATGAAGCTCCAAAAAGACAGAAATGAAAACAATTCCATTTTATTGCAATGGATCGATGTATTTTGATTAAAACGCAGAAAATTGATCCTGTTGTGTTTTAAAGACACAACTTATTTGCAATTAGATTTTTCAGCTTCTTCAGGTTGCTGAATATAATGGAATAAAATTCCTCCAAAATTTTTTCAATGTTTGTTATATTGATTCTGAAAGATACATTTTGTGCACTACCTTATTGCAAATGAATTGAAATTATTTCAAATGTTTTTAATCCAAACAGACAGGTACTGTCTGTTGGATACTTCATGGTCCAATTTTATTGGGAAGCATGCCTGCAGTCTAACCCTAATTATGAACTAATTTCATGCTAAATATCCTGTGTTCAGTTAGAAACATTACAAAAAATGTCAAACTATGCCATTCAAAGAGATGCTGAAGCCTTCACCTATTTCCAGATACACAGTTATTATGAACAATTTCAACCACACATTACTCTGGAGGTTGGATGCATGCATTCAAACATTGTGGATTCGTAATTTCAATTTACTTGTTGAGAGTTTGGGAAGCCATGCGAGAATCTTGACATATTTGTTTAGATTCAATATACTTTTAAATGTTGAGTACTTGAACAAGTTTTTCTCTGAGTCTCAAACTGTAGAGGCAGTTTTTGATCAGAATTTTACTTCTTCATCTTTATGAATATCAGCATGATTTTATAGGAACAGCCAATTGTTTCTGTTGTTTGCAAAGGGATGTAAAATATTTACATCCTTTGGGATATTTACATTCTTTGGGAAAGACTCTTCCACACATCAGAGCTCTGTTTGGTAGGAAAAAGGTGTTGGAGTTTTGGCCAAGGACCTGTGAGGTTCAAAGCCAGCACTGGCTTCTTGGCAATTCTGGGCTGCTGTGTCTCACCCCACATACCCCGTGACACAGCCATACACAGGCAGTGCTGCAGAACTTGGCTTCTCCGTGAGCCTCCTTGGATGCTTGGCTCAGAGAGAAAAGATGCAGCCTGCTTCTGCCAGCACAGAGCTGCCTACACTAAGGGAATACTTTGTTGTGTACCTGTGGCCTGACTGCAGTGCCTTTACACTGTCCAAGCAATGCATGTGGGGATGAAATCACTAAAGTATCATCAAGATGTTGTTGTGAGCCTCATATTCTACTGCTAACCCATTGCCCCTCCCTCTGTGCCTCCCCAGTTTACTTTGGCCAGGAGACAGCCCCAGGGTTTGCTGGTCCCAGATACCTTATTTTTCACTCAGTCTAAAATACCTCAACCAAACCAGGCACTGTTTCATATACAAACTCAGAAAATCAAACCTTTGAGGTGTGTCAAGATTGCTCTTAAATTTCTTTAAATTGTGCTACTTTAAATTCTTTATCAGTGTTGATATTGACCCCATTTTGTCTGGGTGCTGTGGTCCCTTTGCTACTGACAGTCATAGACCTCACTTCTAGCTATTCTTTTAAAACATTCTGTAGAATGACACTGGCCACCCATCCTTCTTGTGATAGTATCACAAAGGGCTTTAAATCGGCTTTTCCTCAGTGATACAAGAATAAAATCAACATTCATATGCTGTCAGCCAGGTTGTGGACTTTAAATGTTGTGCTCTCAGCAAAACAGTAGATTTCCCCTCAGATGTGATTTAATGCTGAATGCTTTATTTTATTTAAATTTGGGGTTGGAGCCATGGCGAAATTATTTGGGCTAGTTTAAGTAGCTAGAAACATTGAAAACTTCTTTTGCTGTAGGTAACTGTTGGGTCTGGATAGAACAAGAGTAGTGAGGGGGCTCTTGTCCTTGGAGTAAGGGATGAAGTAAGTGATTTGGGTGTACAGCAGAAGGTGTGGCTGCGTTCAGGGGTGGTGTAAATAAGGCTGGGATGTATGCAGCCTGTGGCAGTGCCGGGAAGGCCAGCGGGGAAGGGTGCAGGGGAGTGGCAGAAACCAAGTGCAGTGGGTGTCCTGTCAGCAATGGGTGGGTGGGAATAAAGGCTGAGGCTAACGGGGAAAGTGATATGGGGGCAAAATGTGCCTGAGAGAGGGGGTGGAGGGGTGCCAGGGAGAGATGGCTGCCGTGGGGGTGCACAGATGCCGAGACAGCAAAGCGCTGCAGCAGCGTGTGGTGGATGGTGGTGACAGTAGCCTGCTGCTGAACAGGGAGGGCAGGAACTGCTGGTGTTGCAGAGAAGGCAGCTGGTCCTGGGGCAGGCAAAACTTTCAGATGTTTTGCCAGAAGTTGTTTCTGCATGTGCTGCTGGGCTTGCAGCTGGAGCAACCTGTATTTGTCTACTTCTTCTGGTGTAAATGTGATAGGCTGCTGTGTTAAAGGAGGCAAGGTGGGTTTACTGTACACTTCTAGGTCATTTAGTGTGTCACCATACTTCTGCATAGCATTGTCACAAAAAGAGTCTGAACTGCCTTCTGCCTGGTTCGAGTCCATGTTTACATCATGTAGTTCTTCTTTGGTCTCTGTTGAATTAGCAACAGAATATCTATTAGTGGGAAAAGCACCAGGGAAATCATTTGGTACTGGATCACAGCTTTGTATAAAGGGCTGCACTTCACTAATGAAGAAATTGGTTTGTTCCTTTATTGCTGTGCTCCTCTTTATGCTTGGGCTCTGATAGCCTGTTTCAATTTGAATTATGTCTTTAAGAGCACAATGATCATAATCAGTTCCAGGTGAAAGAGTAACATTAGTTATCTCTGATGCTTCAGAGTTCTTTTCCTTCACACTGTTTTCCAATGAACTGATTTCATTATGTCCCATGTCATTTTTACCCATGCTTAGCACTTCCTCTGGCAAAGGTAACATTGCAATGTCATCTGCTGATGAGGAAAACTGATGAGCAAAGTGACTTTGTGAGTGATCCTTTAATTCTACCACACTACTGATTGAAAATCTCTCTGAATCCTGCATTTGTTCTTGGGTTTTCTTAGACTGCACTCTTTCCAAAAGTAACTTGGCTGTCATTGACTTTCTTTTTCCACATATATCTTTTGCCAGGTTTTTGGAAGAGCAGGTGGAAAAGATTTTAGACTGACTATTCACATTCAGAGAGTCGTAATGTGCAGTTTCAGCTTTTCCTGGTTCAGTGTTAGAACCTGTCTCAGCATCCTCTTTTGTTTTGTTGTCACAGTTTTCAGTCTCTTTTGAGAAGGATCCTGAACTGCTGCCTCTTGATATTCTGCTGCTAGATGATCTTTCACTGGTTCTTGAATCACTGGTGGAACCACTTTTGGATTTGTGGTAGCATCTACTCCTACTATGCACTTTGCCAAAATGCTGATGTCTACATCTGCTGTGTTTAGACCTGTCTCTGACTTGTAAAACTTTATGTCTTGAACATCTTCGATGTTTAATTGTGCCATTCTGAATACAGTTTCTAGCTCTGTGACTTCTGCTATGACAAAGAAAATCCTTGTCTGTATCATCTGAAGTGAAAATACACTTGTGCTTTCTGTGTTTACATTTGTGCCTTTCATCTGTCTTGCTTTTTCTTTTACAGCAACAAAGTAAATTATTTCTTCTGTGATTGTTTGATGTGGGACTCATGTAGCTCATGTAGCTACTCGTACTGCCAACTGAAGTGTCAGAATAGCTGGAATGTCTGCCAGACGAGCACTTTTGAGGAGATGGGAATCTCCAGCATCTTGTGTAACTTCCACATCCTTCATTATCTGAATACCTGCTGTTTGAACTGGATTTACAACTAAAGAAACTTCCACTAGAGTCTTTTCCACTGTCACTTATGTCACTGCTGCAGCTGACCACATCTTGAAGGGATCTGGAGCCATTTTGGTTCTCATATTTTTCTTCAGAATCAATTAAATCACATTTTTCAGATTTAGATTTTTTAATCGTAGACATAAAAGCAGAAAAGGAAATGCTTTCGTTTCTAATGTTCTGAGCTTTTCTTTCACAGCCATGGAAATGATGCATTAAAGGTCTTCTCAGTGTTGTTGTATAAAGACTTTTTTCAGTCACATAATCCTTTTGTGAGACATCAAGGTAAGCAGGCACTTTGGGTATATTTTCATTCAAATAATCTGCAATGCATTTTTGACCATTTTCATTAATTTCTTTCCCTGTGTCTGACACAGCTTTTTGCTTGGCCTTTCTTGTGTTTAGGGAACCTTTCATCTTCTTTGGTTTCAACAACTGATTATCTTGTTCATTTGACATTTGCTTGTGTTTTATTAAACCTGAGGGTTCATATTCATCTGCAGTCTTATTTTTAGAGAGCTCTCTACAGCTTGCTTTGTTTGTTTCTTGCTGTTTACCCTCCCTGTGATTTAAAGAGAGTCTGAAGTCAAAATACAATGGATTACAGCCATATGAAATACAGGGCTCAGTTTTTGTAAACAAAAGTAATTCTGTGGGCCACTGCAGAGCAGTGGTGCCATCTTTGCTCACTACATGGAGGAAAGGCAATGCCTGGGGTTTAACCCCTTTAACCATGGCCTCCTTTGCAAGTGGTTCCATATGTCCATCTGTGGTTTCTGTAATCTCCAAAGATCTTTCTCTTTTCATCACTGCAGGACTGTCATTAACGTTGCTTGAGCAGGTCAGCTCCAGTGCTGGCTGTGGTGGGAGCTGGGAGAGCTGCTCAGGCAGGTGGGCATTGCTGTGCTTGTAGGTGTTCAGCTGTGGACAGAAAGTGCTAGCTTGGCATGAAGATGAAATGGGAATTTCCAAGAATTGTTCAGATTCATTCAGTTTCAACTCTTGCTCTGTTTCTCTCAGTGAAGCAGAAAAATTCAAATTTGAAAGAGGTATTTTGACTTTAGAAAATGAGGAATTAGATCTGAATTTTTCTTCTGTTTCCCTATCACTACTTTTCTCATTTTCCTTTAGCATTTTAGGTTTTGCAGCTACATGACTTGATGCACTGTTGTCCAAATCCATTTGGTCTTGTGTAATAGGTGACTCTTTACCCAAACTTGCTTTCAGTTGTTCCTCCAAAGGTGTGACAGAATGACAGCCCTCAATAGTTTGCTTTTTTCTATTGTTGGGGGACTCACTACAATCATTTCCTTCTTCAGAGTTCTCACTGAAGACTGATGCTGAGGACTCAAGCTTCAAAGGGACCTTTTTAGAGAATGAAAAAGACACTCCTGCCCTTTGAGAGGCATTGTTGCTATCTGGGAACATTTGTGGGACGTGATTTCCAAGTGCATGGTGTCTTTCAGTGGGGGGATGGTGCCTGCTTATAAGAAGTTGCTGTTTCTCTAGTATGCTTTTGGAGAAACTTTGTCCTTCACTTGTGATGGTTCTTTGAGAACTGGCTGTGAACTTGCTGCCCTTGTACAGGAAAATGCCATCTGGTGATTGCTGCTTTTCCAGGACTAAGCGGGGGGCTTTAAGCAATGGTCCACTCCTGGTGATGCTTTAAGGTAAAAAAAAAAAAAGAAAGCTGTAGTAAGTAACCAAGTTATGACAGAGCCAGCATTTGACAATGTCAAATGTGAAGGAGGGCGTAACTCAAATTTTTACAAGGTAAAGCGAAGTTTCAACATGGTAAATGTGCAGTTTATCATCAGTTTGAGCTTGTATATGGACAAGACAGTCTTCACACATAGAAAATTACATGTTTTAATGTCAGCACATGAATATTCTTTTTCAGTTATGCCCATGTACAAGCAGAACAAATATTAGTTTTACTCCGAGTTTATATTTAGGAGAACCTAATCTGTGGTAAGTCTTGGTTTTCTGAAAGGCCTTTGGAAAGGAAATTGTGCCTTGCTCAAAAAGAGATGTTTCCACTGGAGCTTCTGCAAAATCAAACTCTAGAAGAGAAAGAGAAACATTTAGCTTGCTTAGGGAAGAATGTGTTTGTTTGACCTTTTTAAGAGTAGATTCTTATTTTATCTTTAAATTATTCTGCACTAAGTGACTTTGCAAAATATTCAAAGAGATATTCATACTAAAACTGTCAGCAAGCATTGGTGGAGAAAAAAAATGACAACTTCACAGGTCTCATTATCAACCATGATCTGATTTTGCCACATTTTCTGTATTTTGCTTCCATTAATTACATTATTCCTCTTTTCAAAATATCTCAGATTTTAAATGTGATTTAGTTTTCTTGTGATTAAAAAAAAAAGTTACCTGTTCTAGGGCCTTAACAAAAATGGCAAACCACAGATTTTTTGAAGCAGATTATTAGCTGAGGCTGAAATTACTGTTGCCATTTTCCATTAAGGATGACATATATAGCCACCATAAAAGTGTTTTTCCAAGATACAATTAAACACACATTTCATTTGGCTAATTATCAACATTTGCTATCAGTGCACTAACAAGAAAAATACTGGAACCAGGTTAAATAAAGATTTTGATAAAAAAAATAAAACAAATAAATGTAAATAAGTTAAAACTGTTAGATCTGCATAAAAACTATCTATAATTGGCAATCATTTTTTATAAATGCTATAAAAATACATTGATCTTCAACAATGGGAAAGACAGAAAGACTCCCTGAAGTAGGGTCAACTCGTAGTATGAGAATGTGTGTGCATTTCAGAGAATATATTTGCATGTGCCAGAAATTCAGCATCAGATGATACAAATTAACCCAGATTTTTACATTAAGAACAAATTATCTCTTGAAGAAGACATATGAAGAAATCCTTTTCAAAGACTCTTCTTGGAATAGAAAATACAGTTTTTCTGTGCACAAGATTAACAATAATTTTGTTGTCAAATTGAATTAGCTTGTTGTAAGGAGCTGTGTTGGACCCTGAGAGACAGTACCCAGGGATGGTAACAGCTGTATGTGTGTAGACTTCTGCTTACAAAGTCTGTCCTGAGCAATTGGGAATGCTACCCCTCCACCAAAATCCCAGCACTCAGCCTCCCCTGAGCCTATTAGTGACCACAGGGAGGAATAGCAAGCTCTTTCTTTCCACACTCTACACAAAATATTATGGACTCCTGGCTCTTTCTAAAAGCAAACCTGCTCTTTCCTCCCAGATTCGTTCTGGCTTTCCTATTATCACCGGCATTATTGGTCTGTCTGAGGCCACATCTTCAAGTGCGTGGGCATAAAGGAAACTCCCCACAGGCAGTTACATTTGTTTCAGCAGATTTGTATGAAAATGGAGTCATAATCATAAAAGTGATATATTAATACTAAACTGTTATATGTCAGCAGATTGCTCAAAAGCAATTACATAGGCCAAAATGAGTTTGCAATAAACTCTGAATGCTATTATTTCCAGTGTACAGTAATCTTCAGATGAATTTAAAAAAATGCCAGTTTATTTATCTGATTAACTCACTGTGGTCATAGATTAATACAAACAATTGGTCTGATAGCAATCTCTTCTACTGAAGCATTCAGTGTCATTAAACAAAGGAGATTTCTTAAATTTAAAGGTTTACTACTGCAATCTTTGTCCTGTATCTCGATCTATCTCAGTCATAGAGCTAACAGTGTTAGACCAACTTGATTCGGTTAATTACATGTTTTTCATTCAAATTATCTTACAGAGAAACTGAAGAATAATCCCAGTACCTTAAAAATAGTAAAAATTATTCACAAAGGGTTTATTCTCTCCCATTAACTTACGATCTAATGTTAAGACAATCTCTTCAGATAAGTTTGGTTAAGGAAAAGTGTTAATATTATAAAAGCATCTAAAAAACACTCCATTTAGAAGATGTGAGAATATCTACAGGAGAGAAAATGGCAAACTTTCAAACAGCATGTGGCTAAGCCAGAGGTTTTCAATGTATGGTTTGCAGAGCAGGATCATTTGGAGTTGAAGACAGCTGAAAACAAGTTACAGTACACACAACCTCTGTACATTACATTGTGTAGGAGTAAAAATATTATCATTTTTTCTGGAAGGGAGGAAAGAGGGCATTAAAGCCTCATCCAACTTTTAAAACTTGCCATTCTGACTGCTTCCGTAACTCTGCAAGCTGGTGGAGTCGCTTGAGTGCTTTTTCCTGCTTCTTCTCATCTTTCCATGACTTTGAAGCCACATTTCGAGCAAATTCCCTTTGTTTTAGATCTTTCAATCTCTGTGTGAAAAGAATATAAACAGAAGGGATTAGAGATGTACACAGCAGATACAGAACAAGTATAATATGTACAGAGATACAGAATAAGTTCCTCTTATTCAATTTATTCACTTTTCATGAAGTTAATGTAAATGGAGAGTAAAAGTATACTTAAAATACTGTAATAGTGAGAAGAGATTGAAAATGTTATTTTTGCTTAACAAAACAACATAATATGCCCTCTTCTATTAATCTGATAAATGCCTACATACAAACAATGACTTTTGGTTTCTTATGAATACACAAATATTCTGTTGTGTATAAATACAGACACAAGACTAGAATCCATTTAATGAGGTCAACATTCTCCTGTTTAATTCATCCTGTTGAAATGTAATCCACAGGCATATACTGGGATGTGTAATGTCCTATGTGTAATATATTTTATAGTTCTCTCCTTGAACATGTATACACACATGTGTGAGAGCTTTGATTTTTGTGTGGGGTTGTTTTTATACCCTTTTAAGGCTGTATTATATTCTCAAAGGAGAGAGCCACTGCCTGAAATACTTGATCAGAAAACTCTTTCATAGTTACTTTCACAATTTTTAATTTCCTCACACATCTGTAAATCAGGTAAGTGCTGTTGGAGAGAGCAAAATTCCTTGCCTTTATTGCATTTTTTTATTTCCTGATTTTGCACTACTGATGACATAAGGAAAACGAAGGAGAAGACATAAACTAGAAAGTGTCAACAACATCCCCTGGAAAAACAGTTGTCTCTGAGTTCACTGTGCTCTCTAGGAGTCAGCAAGTTGTGTCTAACCTCACAACTCCCCAGTTCATATCCATGCTTCCATACTCCCTGGCAGAAATGCCGTCCCCCTTCCCCACTTCTCCAGTATTTGGGGAAACATATTTACATGCTGGGAGGGAGCGCTGGTGTATTCAGCCAGATGCCAAATCTGGAAGCTTTGGGGACCAGAACTGAAATGAAGTGGCTGCATTTGCTTGCACCTTGGTCCAGAGGTGGCTGCACTCATCTGTGTAGTTTAGAACTACTGTATCAACACCATGAAATGCTAAATTTTCCATGGAGAAGTTTATGCAAAGTAGACTTGAAGAAAGGTTTTGATAGTAATTTTAAAACTGCTGCTTGTCTTTCACCATCTGTGCCTACTTGACTGTCCTCCAGCACCTGAAGATCTACATCCTAATCACTGCCATCATCATCATCTCATGCTGTTGTTTCACTACAGCAGGGCCAAAAGGTCAATATGCATCAGTAGAATAAATTGAAGGCAGACAAAGCATTGTAAAAGCACATATTGCTTTCTGCAGCTCAGGTATGGGGAGCAGTCTAGCCATGGCACAGAACTCTACACTGGCCAACATGCACCTGCTTCTAAGAAACAGGGCTGGAGGTAGAGTCCTCAACTTGTAGATGTCAAGAAAATTGTAAATGCATGAGAGAACTGCTTTCTGGAGAGAGGTCTAGCTTTTGCCTATAGATTATGTCAAAGCAAATTGGTGAAAATCACCATCTAAAGAGGGGACAGCTTCTTTTCTGTCCAGTTAAGATGAAAGAATTCAATTAGTGGCAATGACATAATATGACAGAGAGGCATGGAAAAATACTTGGTGGAAACAGGCCATAAAAGTTCTGTGATTTCTCTCTGTGAGGAGTGCTGGAAAGCTGTAGTGAGAATCCCTCACCACTATCACATCAGCTATCCTTCAAGTATGGGATTTTTTAAAAAGTCAGATAATATCTGCAAAAGAAAAATAAATGTTGGGAGACTAAACCCAGAAGTTTTTTGTTTGCTCTCAGCCTTTTGGACTCCAAGACACATGCCTTTGAGCACTGATCTGGAGACAGGGAGGGCTGGTCTGTCCACAAATCATCTGCTCAGGGAGCTTAAGTTGGGTCTCTGGCTCTCAGCCACCCCCATGGTTTTGCACAGACACTCTCTGTTGGATGAGAGGTTGGAATGAGAATGAGTAGGAATGAGAATGGGAAGTTGCTCAAGGAGAAACAACCCCCAAACAGCAAGAATATTCATGCTGCCTAGTGCCTGATGAAAGTTTAACCATTTCATCAGAATTATCTGCAGTCTGTCAAATCTGTAAGTTTTTCCATAAAGGTTTTATCAGCCCAACATCCAGTACTTCATTGAACTAGACTCTGAAACAGGACAGCTGCAAAGTCCTCTTTTAAACTCTTAGGGTTCAGCTTCTTGGAAAGAAATGGTTGTTCCACTGTTTGTTCAGCTCTTGCCTGTCCCTTTATGTGCCTTCTCACTACTCATTTGTCCCTTGCCAGGTCTGTCACACAGCACTCCATTCCCCCAACCTCATTGTCTGCAATTTACAGTCAAATGGATGAATATGTAAGACAATGTTACTTCTGGTTCAAGAAAGAAGATTTTCAAATAATATATTAAAGCTAAAGCTGAAAAATGAAATTGGAGAATCTTCCCAGAACAAATCCAAGTGTTCTGTCACCTAGGTAATATTTACATGAGTGTGGAGATAGTTAAGCTGTAAAGATCCTATTCTCCACAGAAAAACATAGGTAGTCTTGAGCCTTATTAACATGTCCAATATGAAGAAAGGGCAAAGAAACACATTTGAGGAATGCCCTTTAGGGTGGCTTGCTATGTTTTAGCTGTCACCGTGAGCTGCTCAGCATCACACATAAAGCATTCATGAGGAAAACAGAAACAGTTTCTACCTGTCAAGGAAACAAAGAGCAGTGTGAAACCGAGAACTATGGAGCTCAGTACTGCAAAGCAATGTCATTTCATTTCTTTGACAGTTAGGATGATAATCAAAAAAGCAAATGGACCAACACTAAGAATAGGAGTTCCAGCAGTATTTTTTGCTCTCTAATGGCATGCAGCATGTGTCAAAGAAGCAGAAAAAAAGAAAAAGAAATGTAGGCAAGCAGAGCAGACAACTCATCAACTGGAGCTGAAATCCAAGAAATCAAAAGCTCTACAGTCTGAGGAGAGAAAGGGCTCTCCCTGCAAAACAAAATAAAGCTGCGCTGCCAGAGCTCTAGTTAAGAGTCATAATGAAATTTGTCAGCTATGTTGGATAGATCATGGGACTGCCTGCTGAACCTGCAAAGCCCTGGTTTTCTTCACTAATAACCTGTGCCAGACTTCTGACAAGCACACTGATATTTCCTGCAGGTAGGGTACAAGAGCATGCAATTGAGCAGGTATCTGAATGACAACCCCAAGCTCAACAGGCATGCTTGAAAATTAACGTTGCTATACACAGCAGTTGCATTTTTCACATAATTAGGTACTTAACTGGGCATCGTATAATACAGGCACGTATAATAAAATATGATTTATTTAATAGCTTCCTTGTGTTCTGTCCTTCACCTCTTGCAAATATAGTTGTCATGCAGTTGTATTTCTTTTTTTAGACTCATGTTCTATTCTTCCTACGTTTTTTGGTACACACGTGTGTGTGGACATTTCCATATCAAAAAGTAAACCATCCCTTTTTTTATAAACACAGAGAGTATTAGAAGACTACAAAGTAATGTTCATTGTTATGGAAAGATTTACTTGTAGAACTGGTTTGAGTTCCATTGACTCAGTCAAAACCTGCTGTATCTATGCTTTTTCTCCTGGAACTCTGATATGAATCACCAGGAGATTTAAATGAGTTAATTAAACTGCATCTTCCCTACCTCCTTTTGCTAGACATCAAATAACAATGGTCAAATACCTGCAATTTAGCAATTTCTTCCCATTCTTAATGTCAGTGGGGTTGTATTTTGCTCTTTTTTTAATTGACGCTTTATTTGGGCCAGTACTTGCTTTGCACTGATCTATGAGCACCCGAAGAATGCTCACTGCTGGCTGCATTTGCAGTACTCAGTTTACTTTCTATCCAGAGTTATGATCCTGATTTCTATTCTTCCCTATGCAGGTAAATGTTTACCTGGATTGCTGTTCTTCTGATCAACTCCAGATGCCTTTCTTCACAACCACTGGAAAGAAATAAGCACTTTAGGGACCTAATCACCTGTTTTTAAAGCAGCTGTCTAAAACAAGAGGGATAAAGTGAAATGTAAAAGCACCTCTTTTTTTTCATTGTGTACAGAGGCTATTAAAGGTGTCTATCTTAATTTTTTTCTTTATGGAGACACGGCTGACCTCCCAGCTGAGGTGCCTTTAGACCAATGCACACAGCATGGGCACCAAACTGGAGGAGCTGGATCCCACTGCTCTGATAGAAAGTTAGAACCCACTTATTGCAATGTGGTGGCAGGAATCAAAGGTTTGGTCAATAGGCCCACCTGAGTAACTACCCTCTGGGACAAGGGAGCAGAACCAAGCTGGGGGGCTTTAAAGAAGTCACACCAATCTTTTGGTGGAAGAGGAAAGGAGAATGGCATGGCTGCTGGTGAAATGAGGAGGCAAGAAGGAAAAAGGAAGGTAGGGAAGGCAGGCACAGGTATCCTGTGAAGAATATAGAGATGCTGCTCAGTTGTGTAAGGCTCTGTCAGGAAGGCCAAGGTGCAGCTAGAGCTGATCTTGGCAAAGGATGAAAAGTATAATAGGGAGAGCAAGAATGTCAGCCAAAAAATTAAGGTTGAGAAAGCATACAGCCAAATAAAGAAAGCAAACCAGAGTGGTGAACTGGTAACCACAAATGGGGAGAAATTTGAGCTACTCAACAATTGCTTTGCCTCATTCTTAGCTGACAAGTGTCTCAATTTGAGGACCAGAGTAGTATGGTACTGGGAGACAGTATCACTTCTCCTGAGTATTCTGCCAGGGGCTATGCCAATATATAGATTTTACAAGGGTTCTCAGTTTTAAGTGTTTCAGATTCTGGGAAGAAGAACTGTTGTTGCAAGTATACTGAGTAGAAAGTCCTCTTATTCAAGCAGTGTAACTGTATGGACGTAAATAGAAGGAATCTTTGAGGAAAAAGTAATTTTCTATGTATTAAACTAGAAAATGTCATTTTAGTATAATTTAAATTTTTTCCCCATTATATTTAGAATATTTTTGTTATGGAATATAACTCACATAACACCCTCCCTAACTACTCATGTATTGCAGACCCAGGTAAAAATGTATATACCACATTAGGTATATGTCTTCTGTTAGACATTTAGAGAGACTTCTTTGAACTGAATTCCTTGAATGTGAGTGTTTGAGTTCCTGATTTGCTTTAAAGATTTATTTTCACTCAGCAAAAAGGCTGCTTAATTAAGTTCTAACCAAATTCACCATAGAAGGGTTAATTGATGAAAAAAGGAATGTTAATTTCAGTATCTTACCTGAAACTCTAACATTGGAACCAAATGCATTATTTGTAAAATGATTCCACACTGCAAACCATCAAATGAGAGTGATAGTCACTAGAGAACATAATTAAACTTCATATATAAAACTTCCAGTGTTAGCTGGCTAATTGAAAGTGAGGAAACAGCAATGAAGGATTTTGCCTTTACTATGGTAAGTAAAAGCCTAAAAATAAATTGGAAAACTTATTATATACAGGAATTAACAATGAGAGATGAAGCTGAATAACTAGATGATAAATTTTCATTTGTTTTACCCATAAATAGCTACAGATCTCTTTGAAGTGTGTGCAAGTAATTATTTGCTAGAGTATTTTATAATATAGTCAGCTGTGACAGATTTAATATTGATGGTGGAAGTGAATAAGAAGACAAAAAAGAAAATATTCTGGTCTGATTGGATCAGGAAATTATTGGATCAGGGAATGAGATGATAACAGGAGGGAAGAAAGTTCAGTCCTCAGACATGTCCTAGCGAATCCATCTATCAGTGAATGAAATGCTGATCACAGATCTAACCTGAAGGATAAATTACCAATGGACCTTTAGAGGGCTTGATTTTTCATGTCTTCAGAGAAGCTTACTGTTTAACCAGACCTGCAGATATTCCTGGTAATTAAACTGATTTCATCTATTGCTGGATGAAAGTATCCATTTGTGGATGCCTTCCATTTTAAAAGATACAACTGTGTTTCTCAAAAGGATCCCCCAAATAAAGTTGATGCATTTGGAGGCTGTTTCCATAAGGAGGAAGCCAGAACATGCACTTTGTGCCTATAACTTTCTCCTGTGGAAGCCTGGACCACTCATGTTTCTATCAGTTCCAGCAAACACTGTGATAGGCTCCACCAAGCTGGCTTCATACCGTGTACTTTGATTAGATGTATTTAGTGTCACTTTGGAATACAGAGCAATTTATCCAAAAAAATCAACACATTTGAATGATAAAAAGCTTGGGGCAGGGTATATTCCTTCAAGTTCATTTATTACCTCATTCTTCAGGGTGTTTGGACCTTTCTTAAATCAAAACCATAATCTTACATATTTTATTTCTTTTTCCTTCTCCTTTAAGCAGCTAAAACAAAAGAAACTGGCATTACAGATCTTGTGCAAGACCAGCTCATTTCAAAACTTTCAGTACTTATTGTAATCTTATTTTAAAAATATTAAAGGCTTTCCACATGTTTTCAAAGCCTGTCTTATCACCTTGTTTTTCTTTGTTCTAACTGTAGCAGGCAGAATACAAAATCACCTACCTTTTAATGAAAAGAGCAGGAGTCTAAATTATGCCAGAATGCTACAGGTAGGTCCAAAACCTGGCCTCAAACATTATTCAATGCAGTCAGAATGCTTTCAGAGTAATGCAAATGACAGTAGAGATGTCCAGAAATGGATTTTAAATAACTCTTTTCATAGACAGATCTCGGATTTCTTACAAAACTTCATCTTTACCATGATATCGTTTTACAAATAAATAAATTAAGGCAGAGAGAAATGGAGTGAGTTCCAGAAAGAGCAGGAAGGAGACTGAGTCAACATTTACAGGTATATATGCTTAATTATCACCTCTAACTTTGTATACCCATTAAGAAAAAAAAAAGTCAGGCAACTGGATTAAGCCAAATTTCGATTTAGCTGTATAATAGTTTGATTCTTGATAACAATGATAATGCTGAGAGGACAACAATCTTTTAAAGGATAAACCTCTTCCAAATTAATGTGCTGATTCATAGTTTACATAGAGGAAAGTTGATTCAGCCACTGCACAGTGACTTTGAAGTGCTCCACAAGAGAAAAAGTCCATCACTAAAAGAGATATTTTAATAAGTACTTGAGATAAATGTAGCCTTGCTTATAGTCAACAGTCACTGAACTTCAGATGAAAAGCTACAAACTGGGAAAATGTGTGTGAAGGATATTAGAGGGTGTTAAAGAAGAAGCCTCATCAAATATATGAAGGAAGTAAAATATTGCTTTTTAATATCTATCTCTAGAAAATATTTTAGATTGTGGCTGTTTATATTTTTTTTTAAATCAGTCTAAAGCAAAATAATTCTTTTTCTTGTATTTGGTCAAAATAGACTGATCTCTTTGGCAGTAGGATGGTTAGAGGTAACCAGGAATCTAGCAGCAATTCTATAACAAAAAAATGCCTGCTCAAAGTAAAGAAGCTTTAATACATGACATTTACTTGCAGTTTTGCTCAATCAGAAAAGACCACAAAATAAATTTTGCAATCATCCAATCAAAACTTTTCGCTAACACAGGACAGGGGACATCCAGGTAAATTGATGAATTTAAGTTACTTTGACAAGAGCTAATTTTTATAATCCATAATAAATTAAATTAATTACATTATAATTCTCAACATTTTATGGAGACCTGTACCAGTTATGCCAGTATTTTCCCTGGCACTAATGTCATAATGACAGATATTCTTATTTATTCTTTTTAAATCCTACCCTGGCATCATTTAGCTTGATGCTTTTCCTTCTAATGCTCTGAGACTCATTAAAAATCAACATTAAATATTAGGAGGGTTTATGGCCTGAACCAGCTGAGACAAAAATATTTATTTCTAGAATATGTTGTTTAAGGTCCTTCTTAGGTATTGATAGGGTGGTACTTCAAAATTATCCTAAACGTCATGGATGTGGTTAAGGCATCTAGCTTTGTTCCAAGTATAGAACAGAAATCTGTATTGAGTAATCTTTTTTATAGCACTGCTAACAAGTAAATAATTTCAATTTGAACCAGGAAATGCTTCATGGTCTCAAAACATTTTCAGAAACTTTCTTGACCTCACCTCTGCTGAGTACAAATTTTTCTTTTGCCCTTTTTACTTCCTCCATCACTTCTTTTCCAATTTCTACACTTGTGATTTATAGTATTTACCATCCATTTTTCCTTTCTCTCCTTTATTATAAATTTAAGATGGAGAGAATTGACTTTCCTTCTAAATGAGATTAGCTGTTTATAACCTATTTGGTCTTTTTCTGTTCTGGGATTTGGGTTCTTAAACCATCTGCCAAGTGCTTTTTGAAATTTCTTTGTTCTCTCTCACATCTTTCTGTTTGATTTTCTCCTCCCAGCCCATTTTACAAGCTCATTCACCTTTATGAAACTAAATTCCTAAAAGAAGTATATGTTGCAGTTTGTTATTTATACAGATATATGCAAATATTTTATTTGCATTTGCTAAATACAATTGTTCCTATTTTTTTTTATTTCCTGTACTTCTGTGTTGATCATCATAATGGTAAAATCATATCAATTAAAAATCAGCTTTAGTGCATATTTTATTAGAGACTCATAATATGGGTGAAGTGTTTTTCACAAATTTTATTTGTGCTATTCTTGTACTGAGGGAGGCTGGCAGAGGCAGCACATTCAGATAGAAGGTCTGTTAACTTTAATTTCTTCATGCATGGGATTGGAGTAGTTGTTTATTTCCCAGTCTCTGATTTACTTACAGAAAAAGATGAACAGATATTGGGGTGTTTTTATTTGGTGGTTTTTTTTGTTTTGTTTTGGGTTTTGGTTTGGTTTCTTTGTTTGTTTTTTCATGGATAATAATTCAAGAGCCTAGTTTAGCCTTTGATTATTAGGGGCAATCTTCTGACAATACATCTCAGTACATTGTATTGATTTTTAGAAAGGTTATTTTCATTATATTTCATAGTTTATTTAACTATTTTCCAATTTTACTTCACATTATTATTGTGTGTTCTGTCCTTTGATGCTAGTGTCTTTTGCTCCTTCTACTTGGCTTATCCATCTCTCTTCCCAGTTAAACAGCATTTCCTTCTGAAATAACAAGAGCAATAAGGTAATTCTTGAACAAATTCAATGTGTCATGGAAAAAGCTGACCAGTGAAGAGTGAATGCCCTAATTTTCCAGTTTAAAAATGCAAAGATATTTTGGTCCTATCTAGCTCCCTTTTTATTGCCATGTGCTTAAAATATTATTTATTTGCCACTTGTGATTTGTATTTTTTCCCCTTGAACCTACTGATGTGCAACATGTCACTGAGCTGAAATTTGACACACACTTCAATTGTGATGCCACAATTTTAAATTTTTAATAGTATTCCAGAAACTTCTCTCAGAAAAGAGAGTAGAAATGAACATCATGTGCTTTTCTAAGAGCAATCCTGTACTACTTTTCTTACCCACTTATATGTTCTTATATGGAGTTAAGGGAGGTTAACATTTAATGTTATCCTCTTAGGCATGCTCCAGATAGTCTGTTTGTATTCACTCTTACATCAAATGATGCTATAAACACATCCAGTTTTTCATGTAGACATGAGCATGTTTAATAGTCTAAAGATGATCTATGACTCACGGTTTCTGAAATATTATGTCACTTTTCAAATTCTTTCCCATCACTTGACACAAAGAACCTTTTAAGCAAGCTTTACTACTCCTTCCCATGTAATTTTCATTCCTGTAAAATTTGAGATTGCTCTTTTATTTATACCATGGTTTCTTATCCCTGTAATCCATACTTTTCTACACCCCTGAATTTTAATTATTTCATGCAAAATAAAAAATAAAAAAAGAGTGAAATACTGTGAATATATGTACTGAAATGAAAAAAAAGCATCTTAGAATATACACCAATGCAGATACAATATGGTGATAGTGGTTTCATGCTCTTTTGACTAGGTGAGTTAAAACAATACTGGAAACTATTCTGGAGACAAGGAGAAGTAGGGAAACTGGATTAAATGTTATAATTTAATTTCTGAAAAGACCCCTTGATTGTTTTCCCATGTATTATAGGTTTAGCTTTTAGATCGGCCTTCTGCAACAATAAAAATAATTATATAAGAAAAAAAATTGTTCATTTCCCCAAAATAACAAAATTTCTATAACAATTGTTGCATACTTCTGATGCACTCCATATCTAGATGTGTTAGTCTGACTTGTTGTTTGACAGTATACTGTTCCAATTTCTTATTATTTTCAAACTGAAACCCAGAATCTTAATTTTTTTCCCCTTTTTAATTTTTTTTTTAACCAAGAAAACAGACATTACGGTGTTCTAAATTTCAAAATGGGAAGGAAATCAGAATCTGACACAGGTTATTGAGAGCCAAGATTATGTCAATGGATTGAATGTTTGGTGTAAGTCAGACTCAAATTATATAAAAGTAACACAGAACTCAGAAAAGATGATCATTATGAGCTGATGGGAAGAGCTAATGCTGCTTTGAAGTAAAGATGGGATTAATCTGAATATTCTGGATTCCTTTTGAAAGGTGGAAATTACATTGTACCTTTCAGGCAATGTTTTTATATGCCAATGTTGGTAACTGTCACAGAATCACAGAATATTCTGAGCCAGATGTTTGGCTCCAGCTCCTGGCCCTGCACAGGACACACCGAGACTCACACCATGTGTGTTTTCCAAACACCTCTTGAGCTCTCAGGCTTGTGCTGTCACCCCTTGCCTGGGGAGACTGTATTCCTTAATAAACTGCATTAGTTTACCCCTAAACATGATATTACTTTCCCCTATCGTTTCTTGTAGTTAATTATGATTTGATATTCACATGATCCGCGCCAAGGCGGGAGATCCAGGGCAGGTTCAGAATACAAGCCATAAGTTGTTTTCCTTCTGCCACAAGTGATTTGGAACCCTGTCCAATACCACAGATCCTGAATGGGGAGTGTAAACACACCTCAATGCAATGTGACTTTTCAACATAAGTATTTAGGTGTCTTTTCTGAAGGAAGCAGTACTTGGAATCCATCAACATGCTAAGAGCTGAAAACAAGCCAAGAAATGCTAACTGTAAGCATAAAGTATGTCACAGGGTTCCAGGGGGTGTTTGTCAGTTCCTCTACACTTACACATTTGCTAAAAGATTAGAATTTCTGCTGTGCAGAAAACTTTGATATCTGGGATTGCTTTATGTTTTAGTCTTAGTGAGGGAAAAAAAATTGTAAAATTTATATTAAAAATTAAATTATCAACTGGCTTCATGTTAGTGCATCTAAAGAGCAATGCAACATCATGCCTTAAAGTTGAAATTTTCATAATTTCTGTATCTCAAGAATGACAATCAAAAGGTGTGGTTATGTTATAATTAATATTATGAAAATAAACATTATTTCATAATATATTTATTGAAACATATATAATATTTTATAATATATAATATATTATAATATGTATAATACTTTATATATATATAATATTTCTATTTCTTCTAATACCTTAGGAGAAATTTTGAAATGTATTTTTCTAAAGTAACACTGCTGAAGCAAAATATGCCAATCTTAATGAACTGTTTAATGTTGATTGAAACTAAATGATGTAAAACTTCTGTTAGAAATATAGATTGGATCTTATCACATTCTTAAGTAGCCATTCCACTCTAAAAACATTTCCTGAAAAATTAGTGTTTAGGCTTTTTCAGTTTGGTATGGTTTGGTTTTGGCTTGGTTTTTTTCAAGATATATATGTATATTTACTGTCCCATCACCTGCATTACTATATTTGTTTGGTATTCACATGCATGTTATCTACATTTCTCTATTTATTCCCTTGAAATTTAATCTGAGAAGATGCCAAAAGAGCCCTCATCTTTTTTTATGAATTCTGATAAAGCCTAATTATTATAAAATTGTAAAAAATGTTAAATGATAATGTCTGGGTTACCTCCTTTAATTTTCCTTTAAAGATAAATTAAAATATGTTAATGAATGCATTTAACTAAGTAAGGATGATAAATGGCCAATCTCACCCTTTTTACTGCTGTCTTGGCGATGCACACATATGTTTCTATTTTGCTTTAAAATATTTGTTTCTGCTAGGAATGCCCCTTAAAGGTGTACAAGGCACATTGTAAGGTTCCTTGAACACAAACACAGATGATAAGCATGACTAAAAGCTCCACAAGAATCAATTGTGCAGCTACATTCTCGCATGTTAATTACTGCTTGGAAGGTGCAGGCATTTAAAAATAAACAGACTTATAAAGGATGCAGATTCTAGACAGATGTTTATAGTGCCAGAAATACTTCGTATATGTCAATGGGATTAAAAGTATTATAATTTTTTCAGGTGAGGGAAAGTTATCAGCAAGTTCAAAAGTTATGCAGAAGCCAGGATGAATGTAGTTTTTCTGTGAACATTTAACATTTAGCTATGACAGCTAATTGCTGTATTTCCAAAAAGCTGATTATGGCACAGGACTGCCTCAGGTAAGATATGTACAGATGTGGCATATCAAGTGGAACAGGTTCCCTAATCTGGTTGAATAAGTCCTTTTTCTAAAAGTCATTCCACAAATATGAGTTCAAGTACTCGTGAGCACACGGTCACCAAAGCCAGTCATAGCATCTTTGCCCGTCTCACCTCACTATTTGTAGATACTGCAGACCCTGACCTTAAAATGGCACCAGGTATTCCAGATCTTCTGATTTAACACAAGAATCCCAACCAAGTGTGCAAAACATGTGGCCTGTACACACTATTATGTAATATTTGCCAGCCTTCGGGAGCTGGCATAGGAACTGACATCATGAATCTGACATCATCATCAGGAACTGACAGTTTCACATGAATGAAACTTCATTTAACTTCATTATACTTCATTCATGAAACTTATACTTCATTTTGCATAGAAGTAGATAGAAAACATGCTGTTTATTCTGCTTCTTCTGTCCTATCTGTTATTTAAAAAGTGGAAACATTCTGTATCCCTGAATACAGAGACAACCCCCAACATAATTTATTTAATAAATAACACAGGCATGACTTCAATCTGGCTGCCCTAAAGGTTGACAGGGAATAATAATCTAAACATAAATATTTAGATTTTACATGCCTAGCTCATTTAATTAAGTAATAGTCTATGTTTTGCATTTATTAGCATTTCAGAACTCATAACCAAAGAAGAATATGTTGATTTTGATAACTCTTTATGCTCGAGGATAAAGAAGTATTGACTGGTCAAAACGTGGTTTTTTTTAGTTTAAGTGGAATGTTTCAGGAAGTCTTTTGTTACAATTTTTTGGTTTTGGTTTCAGTTATCATTAGCATGTTAAAACAGCCATAACAGAATGTTTTAATTTAGTTTTGGGATCTTTTTCTTTGTCAGTATTTTAAATATGAGAAAAGTTTGAAGCAAGAAGAAATTATTTGAACCAGAGATTCTGAGTTTCCACCAGACTGCAAACTTTTTCTAAATATAATTGAAGAAGAATGTATTCCTTCATTCTCTGAGTGAGGATTTATTGTACAAAATTAAAATCTAAAATGATATTTTGAGGGTTAATTTTGTATTTTTCTGTGGTCTGGCATCATCTTTTTTTGGTTTTGTTACAAATGTAGTCCTTACAATTCCTTGCTTCTTTTAATAAGCTATCCATTACACTGCATCAACCATTCCTCCTGCTAGGAAAATTAGTTTTAAAACTTTAGTAATTAAAAAGTGTACCATCTGAGAAGAACGGAAAGAACAATAACACAGGCACTAATGAAAAGCACTTCCTCTAACTGACATTCTGATTATTGCTATGTCTTAAATGCCAAAATCTGATAGTACACTTTTGTAATTCCTTATATAATGAAATGCTTAAGGAATATTCTACAGTCATTGGACCATCATTAACAGCTATGAAATTGGGTGTCCCATGGGTTTTTCTGCAATTTAAAGAGGGTTAAATTGCTAATTTACATATTAATTAACATTCATTCTAAAGAACACCAAATGTAATTCCATAGCATCTAGCATTTAACAGTTTAGCTTATCAAGACGTTAAATTTAAAAGAAGCTCTGCACTATTTGCAAGATTTTTTATTTTTTTTTTTCTTGGCTAATGATGAAAGGAATCTCATTATTCTAAGTAACATACAATTAAAAAAGGATGAATACTGCCAATATATTTATTTTTATAATAGTGAGAGTAGTAAGAAAACAGCAAAGCATTGGCAGGGCAGCAGGTTTAACAGTTCTTTAAAAAGCTCACTGATCTGCACAGACTGGTAAGTTTAAAATAAAAAATTGTTTCTGGTGACATTTCTTTGGAATGTGTCGCCTCGAGTCACTCCTAATCACTGGAGTGTGCTCAGTGGTATTTAATAATTCTGCTTCTGCTGCTCTGGAGCTACCCTGGTACATGCACCTTCTCTGGTGTGCAGCTGAAGCATCTCTGTGCAGCAGACCTATAAATACAAGCCTCCCATCATACCATTTAATAAAATATTGCATGGTATTATAAAGCAGGCATTCATTTTAAGAAAATTTCAAAGTGGAAAAATAAATGTCCTTAATACAGTGCAGCCACAGAATTATCATGTTGTTTATGTCCTGCTTTTCTACATATGATGTATACTATTCCTTTACTTAAATGCTGATGCCATTCTGTTTTGCTTTATGTTACCCTTCTTTGCATTAGTTTCTGTGATGTGACACAACCTGATTGTCTGTTCCCCTGAACTGCTACTTCAGCATTTCAAAATTGCTGGATTGCAGGTGCTCAGAAGCACAGCAGCTGTGATGCAAACATGTTTTTTGAAAGGCAGGGTTTCTCTGTGTCTAAATAACAGAAAGAAGCATTCAGGAAAAGAAAATTTTGGTCTTATATTATCCAGCAATAGTAAAACAGGAGAATGTATATGAAAACAGCATTATACATTCCATTATTTTATTTTTTTCCAGACCCCAGCCATTTTTTATGTTGTGTAAGTTCTTTTACTATTTTCAGTGCAACAATACAATATCTGTATTACTGTATGCCAATACAATATCTATATTACTCTCTTTAACAGAATCAGTCGTGAAATGTGGCCTATTCACTCAATTCCTCATCTCTAAATGCAATGACTTAGACATTGGTGGTGCTAAGTGGCTGACACTGAGTATTTCCTGCTGTGCTTTATCCTGGTATTTCTCCTCATTTACTGATTATTTCTCCTGGTCCTTCCTCTTGTAACTCTTTCTTCTCCCTTGTCTCTAATTTCTGAGTGATACTTCCATGCCTTGCTGTTCTTGCAGTTTCTGTCCACACCCATTGCCATAATTGCTTCCCAAACCTATTTGTTCTCCTTCTGTTTCCCCCTCATTTCACATCATCCTTTCTTTTGCAGGCAGCAGCTGCATCTCTTGCACAAAATGGATTAAATTCTAAAGTACAGTCCATCCTCAGTACTGAGTCAGGGACGTTTCCTCAGTGAAAGCAACACACAGCCCGAGATTAAAGATTTCATTAAAGGGCAGATACATAAAAGTATCACTTTATGGTGTCCCAACAGAAGTGATTCTGAAGCCTTCTCACTTCTTTATTCTTGACTTTGCAAATACTATGTATTTTTACTGTTATTTGCTAAAGCTTGTGATCCATAAACAAAATTTCAGCCCAATAGTCAAGAGCAGTGGAAAGCTTGTTCTTAAAATAGTGTTTGTAAACCTCAATTATAGGCATTGCAACCAGTTCTGTATCTAACAATGCAGTGCCATTGGGGTTATCTAGTTTGTAATCAAAACTAATTTAGATACAAGAATGATGAATGAAAGGGGTTAACTCACATGAACAAATCCTGAAAGAGTGACAAAAAGTTTTAAATTTAATTATGGAAAAGACAGTGTAAGAAAAGCATAACTACTCAGTAAGAAACTATCAAAAACTTGCTCTTTGGGAACAGTTACAGTCAGAGTGAAAGTAATTTTTGGAAGTATGAACAAGAATATACACTGAAAAATCAGTGTATGATGAACAGCTAAGAAACTGTGAAGCTATAACAGAAATGAGAGAATGTAATAAATGGCATAGGAATAAGTAGAAACGAGAAAATTGCTAGTTCACAATGAGCAAGGAAAAACTATATCTTTAAGGCAAAAAGACACCAAAAATGGTAGGATAGACTATAGAAATTAATTCTTTGCTTTTAGCTGTGGTCTTCATATAAAAAGAAACTAGATTAGACTAGTAACATCAAGAGTATGCTGTTTCCAAGGGAAGAGAAAGATGTACTTAGAAGGATAGAGCAGAGAAAAGTGAATTATTTGTACTGTAGATTAATGAATAAATAAAGTAACAGTTGAGAATTCCATGGCATCCATACCCCCAAATTCAAGAGAAAAAAAAAATTGCAAAGAAGCAGAATTATCTGACAAATTTTATACTGGAAGAGGTGATAATTCTAAATAATTGTATAGTGGAGATAAAATATCAGCTGGGAAATAGATTTGTCTAAAGTTAGAAATAAGCAGGCATTTCATTGAAATTAAAGAATACTTTTTGGAAAAAATCTGTGAAACTGTTGACTATATTGTATCATAATGTCGGTATTCTGATGTGTCAAAAGCACCCAGTCTGACTAAAGATATCTATGGTAAATATTCTGAAAATTGAAAATATACATATCAATAACATTCATCTCTAATACTCCTGTCTTGTAAAACATGTGAGCATCCTTCATTTTATGCATTTAAATATTTTGATTTATTTTTTGAGGGGGTTGATTATAGGGCTACCTCTTAGAAAGTTCACAGTTTTCATGACTGGGCCTAGTTTTAAACCCTCTAAATTTCACACATATAACAATTTGTGTATGTGAGTGTTGCTTTGGAGCATAGAAATCCATTGGTCATTAAAGAGGGCAGTAACTATGACATATACAAAATACAAATACCTATACAAAATTCTTACATCACTTCAAGGCCCTTTATAAACCAGCTGTCTGAGGAAATCTAAAATCGTATTACTGTTTCTCTTGTTCAACTCCTTTTCTTTAATCTTACTAGGGATGTGAGGAATGTGAAAGTTTTGTTACAAGTATGAATGTATGAATGTATTTCTTGACAAGCACCAGAAAAAGGTGTTTTTTGTGAGTTACAGGAGCAGCATCCTGGTGACTGCAGACAGCACCACTCACTAGCTGAAAGCAAGAAATTCTGAGGTATGTTAGCACTCAGGTTATTTCCTGAGGAGGCTACAGAGTACAGACCCCACAAAGCCAGGGCCAGTTTTTAAATGCTCAGCTTTGTAAAGTGCAATGTCCTGATGCAGATACAGGCAGGCAGGGGCTACAGACCTTGGCCCTTTCACATGGCAGCCCCAGGGGAGCAGTGGGACCACCGGTGTCTCAAGGGAAAAAAGCAGAGACTGCACATGCCCACATAGTAGGGGACCTTCATGCTGGTGTAGTCCTGTCTCTGATTAGCGTGTTCTTACAGCTAAACATGCATTCCTTTATCCACAAGAAGATTTCTTAGCATTTCTTTCTCATTTCCCAGATCTTAAGGTGAAATTTCTCAGAGATTGCCAAACCGGTTGTTTTTCCTTCAAATGAAAATTGTTTGGATAATACAGTATTACAGTTTTACCTTGGCACCAAAAGACATGGCTTACTTTTCCTCCAATAAATGTGGAGATTCTGGGAAAAAACACCCTCAAGATGAACTAACAAGATCTCAGCATTTTCTCTCATTCCTGGAGCTTTCTCTGAGTTAACTTATCAGTGCATTTTCTGGGAGGCAGCAGCAATGCTAGCTAAAATGTAAGCATATTTGCTAGCTTTGATGTTTAACAGGAGCTAAATCTCTGCCTGAATTAGAGTTTAAATCCACAGGCACCATAAAGGCTTAGCAGTGAGTGCCAACAGCTGTACACACTAAATCAGGCTCTTATGCCAAAAATATAACCAAATACTAGTATGCATGGGTGTAAATACTAAAATACAGGTATGTACATGTAAACTAGGGTAGACTGAAACTTCTTTTCACTAACTTACTACTGTGTGCTTCAGGGACTAAAATTTATGTTGTGAGGTGCTTTTTATAGGTTTTTGTTAGCTTGTGTATTTTTTATTATATGAGAGAATATGATTCATTTAACTGTAAGGTTAAATTTTGACAACAAAACTGAAGACTTGCTTTGTCATTAGAAACCCCAAGATGGCAATACAGTCTTGTTTTTCTTTGCTGCTTATATCTATTATTAATATTATTAGCATCATCATAATTATCATATTGCAGTACATGGAACAGATTTGTGATTTTCTCATTTGCTGACATCTAAAAGCCTTGGTGATTGCTAAGGATTATTTATACAAAAAATTGAAAGCTCCTACTACTTTGATGTTAACTGAATGAATGAACACTGTGCATGACCTGGAGTTATTAAAAGGTTCCATTTAATAATGTCAACCAAATAGATATCTCTGCTCAAGTTTGGCTTCATTTTAAAGACACATATAATATGGTTAAAAAGAACTACACTTATATATTATTTTCAGTTCAGCCGACTCCCACATATATTACATTTTCAGGTAGCAGCCTGTCTTGGTTATCTGTATCCTGATCACTTGTGAATGAATTCACACCAGGACCCTTGTGCTTTTCAGTGTTCAGGTAGCTTCAGCAGAGCCAAGGCACTCCATTCTGATGCAGGTAACTTTTACCACAGAGAAGGCAGCAAGCAAGCGAGAGCAAACGTCCTTCACCTTGATGCTTGAGGAGAGAAACTGCAGATTTATCAAATGGGTTACTCCCCTTGACTGCTGCAGTGGACTTTGTGAAGTCAAGGCAAAAAACACAGAGGAGAAAGCTGTGTTTTCAAGTGGGTTAGCTGATATGGGATGGGCCAATGAGAGATGTGTGCACAGGGCTGTATGGTGATGAAAGATTAGGTTCTCCCAGCAAGGTCAGCCACATCCCTGCCCCAGCCTTGTTAAATATCAGGTTTAACAACAGAGGGCTCAGGTAAAGCTAGGTGGGAGTGCAAACTTCTAGTCAGACAAATTTCCTGTGTTCACTTTATCCAGCCCTGCACTGAAATGAATTAATTTCCAATAGCAGGTAATATCAGTGAAAAGTTCTTGTAGTGTGTCAGGAAAGATGTTGAGACTAATGCAGACAAGGATTTTTTTTTACTCTTTTGCTAACCAAAGGAGTAGGAATTTCTCAATAGTGAGACAATGTCACTCAAAAACAGATAAATAATATTAGAACTCTCCAGGGTCATTACAGTGTTAGAAGACAATGAAGATGTAGTCATTGATCTTTGATGGTCTGTCAAAATTTTATGCATATATATATGTACACATGCATCATATTTTTATGTCTCTAAATTTGAAGGTATGTAGCAAGCAGAGAGAGAGACAAAGTATGTCTGAGTACACTGCTTTAGAATAATCTGATAGAGAAAGACAGGAGAAAGATCATTTATGCAAACAAGGCCAGACTGTCATCATAACATTTTGCAGCCTCTGAGGACAGGGAGGGCAATGGCTGGTATGCTAGGTCCAGGATTCAGCACTTCCTGCTAGAATAACTGGCTGAAATCATCTATAAGAAAATGGATCACAAAATTAATTTTATGAAACCATAATATTTGGAGATTAAAGCCACAATTCTCTGGATAAAATCTGTTTCCTCTGGAAGACAAACAAAAGACTTATGATTAAGCACTCAGTGCAATATCCTCTTTTCTGCCTTTCTATCTTCTCTAAACATCATTGCCACTTTAATACAGATTGTGAAGTAGTAGCATTTAAATGGGAAATCACATGGGAGGACTATACTGTATTGTTACTGAGATGCAAAGTGTCTCATTTTAATTTACTCTCCATTAGAAGAATGATGCTTAGAACATACCCATGCAGATTACTAAAGCTACCCTCAAATTACTTCTGGGAAACAGAAAACATACCTTCAGAGGAAGAAGTTCTTGTGGTGGCTAATGTCCCTCTCAGAATAAACATTTTGAAACTAAGCTAACCAAACCCACAGGAAACCATAAATTAGAGGCTTTTCTGTGACTGACTATAAAAGTCAGAGGAAAGGGTACACCTACACCATTCCTAGAGGCAAATGAATGCTTTTCCCAGACTTAGCTGACCGGGTAGGAAGTGAGAGGGGAGAAGAGACTGAATTATCCTGTCACATCAGGAGGGTAGGTAGCTAATCCTGCACTAACTGAGCTTCTGAACTACATCTGAAAGGGCAGAATGAGGTGAGATTGCACTGCCAGTTGATATTCTGTATGTGTCATGCATTTCTGTGCAGACTCTTAGTTTCCAGCACTTTGGCAGCTTTTAAAGCAGCAAATTTATCTGAAAATTAAGAAGAGTTTTATTGCTTAAACAAGCCCTTTTATAACAGAAACCTACCAAAACCTCCCCTACCCAGCAACCCAATCATTGCTGGTGCATGAAGCAGGCTGTTTGATTTAGCATAAACTGTTTTTTGCAGGGGGAGTGTGTGAAGAGGAAAGAGTACAAATGGCTCCATTTCAGTTCAGATGCATTTCTGATGACTTAAAAAAAACGGCTGAAGAGTGAAAAAAATCTTTTGTGCAGCAAATGGGGATTTATAGGGATTAGAGTCACAGGTTTAGGATCTGGAAAAACATTTGTTTTGTATTATTGTAACAATTTTTATGGATTAATTAATTGAATGGTGATGAGAGGAACTGCTTTTGATTTAATGCATAAATGCATAAGTCTGGTTTGGGAGTGATGGGACAAAAAGAGTCCCATTATTACCTATGGCTAGCTGACTGGAGTGCTTGAATTCAGCAGGATGGTTCAGCATTTGATGAGTGGGCAGACCTTAGGCATTTTTTTTAATGAAGTGCTGTGATAGATGTACACGGAAAATTCCAGGGTGATTTACATCCTCTGTGATACTGCAGAAGACAATAAGATTGCTTTCAGGGACAGCGGGGAGTTTTGCCTTTAGCACTGCTCATTTTATTCAACATTACTATTTCTAATCCTCTGTCAGAAATAACTGCAACTTCTAATGGTTTCACATGTTTTTGAGGTAGCTCCTGACCCCTGTGAACCCACAAGTGTGATCACACAGAGGACAGCTAATTCCCTGGCAGTTTGGATGCACGCAATGCGTGAGCACTCAAATGCAAGCACCAGCAGAAGTACAGGAGAAAAAGATCCATCTATGGAATCTAGTTACATGTGCTTAGCAGACCGGGTTAGTAGTTGTGATCCCTCACTTCAGAGGCTCAGAAATGCTCACTCCTGGACTTCTCAAACCATTTTCTTTAAATTCTGAAGTGTTTATATGAGTTATTTGCATTTTCCTTCCATATTGCCAACTGAAATATGGATTTTGCTAAAATTGGAGGAAAATCGAGACGCAGGAAATAAAGTTAATAGGCACATATGGGTAGAATATACCTACCACATACAAATGTGATGAAATTGATACCAAGAAAGTGATAAAAAATTAGTATTTATTATCTTTTTCCAGGAATCCAGCATCTCATTAGGGACTATTTTATATCATGTTCTGCATGCAAGGCAAAATGTATTTCACCTGAGAAACATTATAAGACAGATTTAAATTCCAGAAACAGATGCTTTTTTTTAAAAAAAAAGAAAAAGATAGACAAATTCTTTTCTGCCTTTGAAACAGCACAACCAGCTTGAAACAGCATTGGTCATATGCCTTCTGATAGAAGCATGAAGAATAGAGGCTTTTCTGTGACTGGGAGGGTCTAAAGAGGGACCTGATTATTTGGGGAAATGGTCTTTCCCCCTGCCTCTGGTTTTCAAGTAATTCCACATTTAAATATATCAGATTAAATGCTGTCATGGGTATTAAGCATATATCTAAAACTACAGCTGGAGGTCTTTCATTCAGAGTAGCTTAAAAGAAATTGTGATACAAATGAATATTTTCAATTTTATTTTAATGGAAAGAAGCATGTTAAAGGTGAAAACATCAAATGATGAATTGTCTTCTACTTGGGTGAGTTTAAAAACCTCCCACAATCAATGAGGAGAGCAGAGAGACCGGCGTAACATGCGAGACATTTATCAGGTTTACCTGCTTGTGAGCGTGGTCGTAAGAATTGATGTGGTTGTCAAACTCCTGGTGTTTGTGGTACTGCTTGTCACATAGTTCACAGTAGAAGTTGGCCTTCACATCCTCCAGGGCCTTAGCTGCAGCTTTCTCCTTCTCAGCGTAGTCCTGCAAAGGCAGAAGCAGAGGGAGGCGCTTCACCTGAGACCGTGAACTCCTGCTTCAGCAGCTCTTTTCATCACAAACATGCTAAGGAGGTTTTGGTCTTAAACCATATTCAACAAAAGAGTTCTGTTTCTTGGGAAATAGTTCTCACTTCTCACAGTAAGTTCTGCAGTCAGAAAAGTAGAGAGGATTGGGGTACAGTGTCAGGACACTGCCTAGCTCCTGGGCAGGAAAGCTGAGCAGTGAAGAACAAGCAAGCCCCCAGTGCCAGCCTGTTAACTCTGCCACTATTGCCTCAATATCTGTCTGCTCTTTCAGGTACTATTGCTCACAAGAAATAAACTGGTTTCATCTGACACTATGGCAGATTTCCTTTTGTGGTCCACTTGCTGACTTCTATGAAATATCCACAGGGGCCAGGCAGCAGATTGCTATGGCTGGCTGAGATTTCCCTGGAGCAGAGCCACCTCTGCAAAGGCCTTCTCTGTTCTTGCCTGTGCTTCCCAACATCTGCATGAAGGGACACACCATCCAGCCTAACCAAACTGAAACTCTTGCCTGCCTGGCACAGGCCACAGCCACTGAGGAGAGCGCCAGCCCATGTCCAGGCTCATGCAAACACAGCTGAAAACAGGGAAAACACAATTAGTTCCTACATAGTTGACCTCCATTTCTCCCCAGTGGCATAAGTGGGTGCTATGGAGAGTCAAATACTTCAATTCAATACATAATATTAGGTAAAACCAGAAAATTTCAAACATAGGAGCCAAAAGTTACAGAATTCAAATTAATACACTTAAATAGAAGGCCTGATATGCAAAATTGGAAGCAGCCTTTATCAATTTTATTTCTTTTAAAAGCCCTTCATTATACTGTTATTATTATGACACTTCCTTAAACATTTTGCATTGAAGTGAAAACTTCTGATATGGAAAACAAGAACAAAAAAGTTGGTAGAAGCTATTCATTTTATATTCATATTGACAAGCTGATATTTCTTGAGTGTATGTAATATATTGCCAGGGATTGCAGTAATTCATCATTTGCTGCATCGTTTTACTCTTCTAAAGAAATGAGTGCTTTCTGCTGGCAGGCTTTCCATGCTATGCAGCCATTGTTGTCTGCTGTCCACATGTTTCACTGCTCTTTGAGTGACAAACCAGAGCAGAGGGAAGGCAGGACACGCTGCACATCTGGGACAGCCTGCTCTGAGCACATCACCCTGCCCAGCACAGCTCCAGGCACCAGAGCTGGGTGGAGGCTGCTGTTTGGGTATGGCAAATGAACATGAACAGACATTTTGAGCCCTTCAGAGGGGAAAGAGCATAATGAGTGACATGACTCAAGTCTGAGATTTGGCCAAGAAACCAGTCCTGGTTGTCAGTGTGAGACACTGAACTTTGCACAGCTCTGTGCTGTGAGCCCTTCTGATTTACCCTGGTCTTTACATCCCCAGATTGCTGTGAGCAGGTCTACTTTACACCATGGTTTTAGAGCCTGCCTTTGCTGTTGAGATTAACTTCATCTAAACTCAGCTGTCCAGAAGTCAGGTGTGTGGGTAAGACAGTATCCTAAGCTTTGTCTGTAAGAAACAGAAAAATGCTAGACGCTGCCAAATGGTTATTAATCCCATCTATTTCAAAAACCCATTTTAGGATGAGATTAAATTCTCCAGAGGTTCTATCTCTTTCCAACCACTGCAAGGCTCTACATTACTAACCTACATCCTTAATTCTTAGATTGCTGAACTCAAAGACAATAAATTCTATAGTGTATTTCTTTAGATTCAATTCTAAATCTCCCCATGAAACTCGCATGAACTGACCTACTTGAAGACAGGAGGTCAAAGTGGTATACTGTGCCCAGAATTTTGATTTCACATCTTATAGAAGATACCAATGACATGTCAGTTCCTCTCAGAGGGGAAACATGCAAATAAATCTCTCCTGCAAGCATATAGCTCAGGTGGGTCAATATACTATCTATAGTACACTCAGAAAACAGCTAAGATGAGCGAACATTGCTCCACTTGAGAGGCTGCTCAATTATGGTAGTTAATCCTTGATTGTATCAGGGAGAAATATTCTCACAATCAAATAGTTAAATAGCTTTCATTAGTTATTTAAATTTACAGAGCCCATTAAAAAGTGATGCTTTTCAGCTTATGCTTCAGACCCATTGTTTTGCTAGCATTAATTATTCACCAGGCCTTTGATATAATTAAAATGCATAAATTAGAATGTGGATGCAATAGTATTAATTATGCAGAGATGTCTTCCCTGAAAGTCAAGTGTTGGAGGCAACATATTTTTATTCTAAACTAGTGAAAATGTAAGTTTTGCTCTCACTGGAAGCCAGCCAAAGCATAATTGTTTAGCGGGAGGGGTTGTGCTTCTTTTTTTTCTATTTTTTTTCCCCTTGGTCTGAACTGTCAATTAAATGTTTACAACCTGCTCCATCATTCCTCCTGGTGAAGGAGAAGCCTAATTGTTTGGGGTGAGCACACCACATTACTGTCTGTAAAGCACAACTTAAACTGCTGCTCATGAGCATTCCAAACTGCCAACTTTATCTTTCTCAGCAGAAATTAATACAGTTCCCTTCACATAAAGATGTTTTAAAACAGCAACAAGGCAGCTCCCAGGTGCATCCTAAGATAATCACAACTACCTCCATTGCCTTATTGCTTAATTATGCTTGTCTGCCATGGCAAAAGATATAACTTCCTGCTCACTTATCGATCAGATGCAGGGAAATTGAATGCCACATCACATACTTTAGAAAGGTCATGGATTTTTCTTCCTCTACAAAGACATAAGAATTTCTAGCACTACTGTAAACTGTGCCTAGTCAAATGAATCTTCACATCCAGACTTGTAATATCATCTCAGTAGAACTGTACAAACCAATGGTCAATTCTGGCATAATGAATGTGATCACATGAAAGAAAACATATGGAATTACACCTGTAGAAAGCATACATGATCAAGAAGGCCTGATCACACAAATGCAGACACAGGCAGGCAGGAAAGAAGCACAAACACATTTTGAAGTGTGGACCTTAACTGGTAAGGAATATATGTGTCACAGTCTCAGATTTTATTCTGGATCATACCCTCCTTAGTAATGGCACACAGCCTGTGTATACTCATAAAACAATATAAATTAGCAGTTCTGTCTTGGAGTCATGGACAACAGTGGTGCAAGCTGATGTAAGGGGTGATGCCATCCTTGCAGGTAAGAACTCATAGAAACCATGGATTAACCAACTTCTGTGGTGCTGGATGCAGACAGTGCAGTGTGCAAGGATAAACAAGTGCAGAATATGTCTCTGCATTTTTTCTAGAAGTCTGAAAAATGGTTCTGTATTATAGATTGTAATTGCATTCACATCAATTTGACCCACAGAGACACGTAACTGTAATAATTGTTTATATATGGGATTAATTTTAAAAAAATACTTCTCTAGCATGTTAGGCTAGAAGTGCTTTCACTTAGCAGCTACTTTTGCAGTATGATTCGTATTGTGAAAATGCAATTAATGGTAGCTGACATTTCATTTTCTAATATAGGGAAAATCAATGAAAAATCCCATGTAACTGAGTTTTCTTGAATGTTGCCACTGACATCTAGTCAATTAGATACCATTTATTAAATCCAGAGTCTGTAATAGATATTTAATAGATTGCATGGCCATTAAAGTATGCTGATCTAGACAAAACAATACCACATTTCTTGTCTGAGTAACTGATAGTAAATATATCTGCTATGTTCAAACGGACTGAGGTGAAAAGTAGGTCACTTGATACAATAAAACTTGCAGAGGCAATTTTCTACAAACCCATGGATTTCTAGAAATATAGTGGAGTAAATACCTGGTGCTTGTAATAGAATATGAGAAAAATATAGCATCATTAGCCTGCTTTTGATTACCTATTTCTAAATTGGAATGCAAAATTAGTGACAGAGCAGCTAACTGATATTAATACAGGCCTCAGTAAGTGACAGGCTGCTCCCTCTTCAGGGACATAAGCAATCAGAGTTTTGTAACTTAAATATAATTTTGTGAATAAGATTGTATATGAATGCAAGTTTTAAATACTTATGCAACTACTGAAGTGCCTCTTGGGGGTTCTCAGGCTAGAGGTTAAAGGAGAAATAGGACAAATATAAGCACATGAATTAAATACAGATTACCATCTCCATCTAAGACTTTTTAACATATTTTCATTAGTGAATTAGGTGACAAAATGAATTGTGATAATGTATTAATTCTATGAATGGTACTAATTAACAGCATAAGCTATACAAATACTTTAGGGACCAGGATCAAGATTCAAAATTACTGTAATAATCTTCAGATATGATCTTAAATCAGCAAGATAAAATGCAGTAAGATGTGTGTCAAGTGCTGCACTTTGGAGGGGAAAATCACATTCATCGATACAAGATTGGGAATAACTGAGTAAATGCAAATACAAGGGAAAAGGTCCAAGAGTTAGAGTGGAAAAGAAATCAAATGAAAGTCAACAGTGAAAGTCAAGGCAAACCACATTCTGATGTGTTAATAGTAATGTTATAAGTAAGATGCTGAGGGTAATTATTCCACTCGATTCAGTATTGGTGAAATGTCAGATTTAAAATACTATTTGGTACAGCTACACTAGCAAATGACTTGGCTTCTAAAATCTGGCTCTCTATCATTCCCACTCCATGTGTGATAGCTCATTCCCAGGCTTTTTCATTTCAGAGTTCTCTTTGAGATAAAAATGATTGCAGTTCCAGAATAACGTTTGGTGCAGGGACCACACTCTACAGGCAGCAAGGGTGAGACACCACCAACCTCTCCATGCCCTATATAGTCTTTTGAAAACCCACATGATTTTTCTCAAACAAAGCAACACTTGCATGCCATAAAAAACACATGCAGCATTGTGTCACAAAACTACCACAGCAATGATTTAATGTAGCCCTTACACTTCTTCATACAGACTGAAAGAAAAACAAATATAATAATTACACCTAACCGTGCCAGACAGACTTGAGTTTACTTAGGGCAATATGGACATATGGACAGTTTGCCCTGGGTTATATGTGCTTTTTGGGGAAGACCAAAGTGTAGATGTAGCCTTTGAGACAGTTTGCTCCTCACAATTTGAGAAAGACATAGACATATTTGACAGATCTTCCAGCAGAAGTGTAGGGATAAGAGGTTTAAAAGTAAGTTACATGCCTACATTAGGCAAACTAGACCTCAATCTGTAATTTGTATTTTCATTGGATCATTAATGTGAGTACTTGTAAAAAATATTTTTGAGGGAAATCTATGGAACAGCCCAGGTTGGTATGGAACATCTCTGAGTGGTCAGGACCTGTGCATAGATGTGTAGAAACAGCAGTCATAGAGCCTTCATTTTGTGTGCTCATTCACCACATCTTCCAAATTCCCTAGTTTTAGAGATACTTGCACATAATTTTTATGTTATTTTTATGTTTTCTTCTGCAGCTGGAGTGAGATAGATTTTAAAAGATCTTTAAAAGTCAGCAGGCAGGTGATAGAATGCAGGAAGTAATCAAAGTACTTGTGTGCAGTGTGAGACTTGAGTACCACAAAAATGTCCTGATATTAAGATATGTAACTGAACATCAGGTTGGTTGAAATTAATGAACTTTTCACTGAAAGCTCTCTCTTTTTTTTTTTTTTTTCCTTCCTGGAGAAGGCTGTTCTCTTACCTAAAGACTTTCCTAGGGAAGTTTAGCTGTGGAGATGGAATAAAAAGCAAGTGATTTGTTCAGCTGCAATAGCTGGCAGTGCAGAACATATTCATTTATCTCACATATGTTCTGCCATTGTCCACCTTGAAAACTCAATGCACAGTTTCTGCCACTGTGGGATCTACAGTGAGGATTTACAGAGCTATCTATTACAGAGGATTTTTTCTTCAGAGGCAGTAAATGCTGCCATTCCCAGCTGACTCATAGAGGTCAACACCTAACTTCTGCAAATAAGTGCATCTTCATATTTTTCACACTCAGGCAATTACTGCAACATTTTCAATCATATGCACATCCATTTGCTACTGGAATGGTGAGAAGTGCAGTGCTTTTAGCAGGTCCTACATGCCCCTCAGAGTATAACCCTGCTGAGACTAATAGGACATGTAAACCAATTCCTAATCTATTTACTATCAAAATCTTCACTGCTGATTGGAACAAACCTTATGGGACATAAGAATTCAAAGAACATGAGAAGATCAATCCAGATCTTCAGAAAAATCTTTTCTACGACACATGGTTGCTCCTGGTAACTTTATAAATGAATTAAACTTTGATATTTTCCATATTATAAATGGAGCATGCAACCACTAAAACCCTTTTTTTCTGAATATAGAGGGCATTTTTTAAACATCCCCAAGTGATTCAACATTTTTCTCCTCATTTTCAGAAGCTGGTGGAGTTGAGGGAGCTGCATGCATTAGATTTTCTGAAAATGTGATCAAGAGTTGAATTGCAAAGGTAATTAGGTACCTAACTGTAGGTTACATACAAAATCATGAGTATTCTGTTTAATTCTTAGAAAATTATACAATTAATCAAATTTGAACATTTTCATAATTTTATATTGCAAAGGGATATATCTAAAAGATAGTATATACTGTTTTTTTTCTGAGATAATTTTCTTCATAGTAGTTTAGTTTCCAGCTGGAGTTAAAAACGTGACAGAATAATTATCAAAATATAATTTATTCAACTGAGAAAAAACTGCCTGGAATTGCATGCAGTGCAGAAATAAGGGTTCTAGGATAAAGCCAGCTTAAAGAGGATATTAAAAATAGAGTGGAAATAACATAAATGGGAACAAAGTTCAGTTTGAGAAAATCAAGGGGTAAAATGGAGATGTGTGATGAGTAGTGTCCCCACAGGTCCCTATTAGGACCAATGATGTTCAATAACATCACAGATGACAGGGTGGGGTCAAGTGCACCTACAGAGGGTTTGCAGATGACAAGAAGCTGAGTGGTGGGGTTGACATGCCTGGGGGATGGGTGCCACCCAGAGAGAACTGGACAAGCTCAACAACTGGATGCATGTGACCCTCATGAGGCTCAACAATGCCCAGTGTAAGGTCCTGCACCTGAAGGAGGACAACCCTCAGTTGTACAAGAACATTAAAAGGATCTGCTCCCATGTATTAACCAAATACTGAGATGCAGATTAAAAAATAAATTAAAATTAATACAGAAAATACACAATTTCCAAATAGAGTGGCAAACACACTCAGGCATAAAGCCCAAATGATATTCACAAATCCTTCAATATATTTAGGCGGGAATCCATAAGGTTTCTCATCATCAGTGGAAAAGACTTAAGGACAACATTGAAGTTGCAGGTATCATTTTAAGATGAAGCATGATATATTTATGAGGGGGAATATGTGATGTGATTTGGTTGACTAAATTTGATTTGAAGATTTAGGAAAATCTAAAGTTACACTAAATCTGCTTAATGATTAATGTCTTGCTGCTTGATTTTTATCTCTGGGTCTCGTTGTTAATCTATGCCCTATATTAATGCTAGCATTAACATTTGACTTATTGCTTTGGAAGAGTTTCCAAGCATAAAGTCATTAAAGAACAATTTCAAAATAAAAATGCTGCCATTAAAGAAAGAAAAAAAAAATTGTTGCAATTCAGTTACTAGAGCAACAGCCCTAAGAAGATGAATAAATATGACTCAAGGACAGCCTGAGAACACAAAGGGCATCAGAGCTGTCAAAATTACTGGTGGTAGGGGCTGAAACAATTTCTGGGGTAATGAAACAGATGTGGGTTTCTTATAGTTAGGATTATATTCTAGGCATTTAAAAGAAAATTCTAAGAGCTTTATGGGTAAGATTAAAAAGATAAAAAATTATAGAGGATCTCAATATATTTCCAGCTACTCTGCAGATATGGTTCACTGATCTTACATGTCAATATGACTGTGGAAAAATGTAGATAGAATAGAAATGGTTTTTTGAAGTTGGACAGAAGAACTGTTCCTGTTATGGACAAGAAAAAAAAAATCATTCACTTTTTCCATATAGTCCTGCTTTTCTTCACAAATGTGAGCCCTTTAGTGAATCTGATTGTGACATTTTTGTCTGCCTTCTATTCAAAGTCAATTCCTTCAATTTGTTCACTGATTCATACTACTTTCTCTCTCCTCCTCTCAGATGATCATTTCTTTTACTCCTTTTCTGATGAGTGAGGTATTATCAATTAATCTGAAGAGTCAGTCCTCCATTTGTGTCTTACCATTCTCACTTTTCCACTTGCGATTTTTAGAGTACAATGCGTGTTCTAGTACTGCATTTAATAGATTGATGTATTTCTTTGTCTGTCACTTCTTTTCAGATTAAATGTACTTGACATCTTTTAAGATCTTTGTACATTTTGACCTAAAGGCTTCTTCTACAAAACACAGTGGAATATAACTTATACGTAGTGTCTTTCATATTTGAGCTAGCTAAAAGCACTTTGCAACTGATGATTTTGATCATTGTTTAGGAAATTGTGTAGGAAATACAGCATTTGATATGAGCATAATAATAGTTATCACAAAACTCATATATGGCTGTTAGAAACATTTTTATTAAGTGCCTTTTTCACAAAATACAGACTAACCATATCAGATAGCATTTTATAGTTTTTAATAACAATAGCATTAAATATTTAAATCTCTCTCTTTTAACATTGTTGGACTCTCTCTTTGCAGATACCACAATATTAAAACCAGTTCCTGTAGACTTATTCAATATCATAAATGATGCAATATGTCTAATATCAGTGGGTTTCTTTGCTCATAGCAACAGAGGATAATTTTTAATTTTATGATAAAATATTAATAAACTTAGTAAATCCAGTTTGGTCAATTTATTTCTTATATTATGTATATTTGCAATCTACTTCAGAAAATGTCTTACGGGGTAAGCATTAATCATACATTTGAATTATATTTATGCCGTTCACCTTCACTTAAAATTAATCTATAAGATACTGCATCATTGTTTCAAGATACTGCATCATTGTTTCATTCTGTAGAGTTTGCAAACAAGTTTTTAACCAGAAATCAGGGTATTTCTGCACATTAGCTTTTTATATATTCTTTTTTATTATTATTATTTTCAACAGAAGCCCAGAATACTGATTAATGAAAGCTTTGGTTTTTCTCAGCACCTGAGGTTATCCAAAGGAAAAAGAATGAATTCCAAATTGCTCTATGAAGTCCAAATGGAAAAATAAAGTTTACTTTTTAAATTTATTTTTTTACACACACATATATCCTTCTTCCTCTGCAGCTCCCCAAATGCATTAATATAAGTTATGATATTCTATATACTTTTTTTGCTAACTCTGCAATTTTATACAAGCTACAATTATATCACCTGACCTAAAGTAAAAAAGAATCTTCTCATTTGGATTAGAATATATTTGCATTCTGATTGGAAAATAATGCATGAGCGGGAAAGAGAGAGGGATATAAGGAATGATGTGAGTGTGGCAGGAACAGAGGGAGGGAAGGAGGGAGGGAAGGAGGGAGGNGAGGGAGGGAAGACTTTTTCTACCTGTGTTGTTGCCAAGTGCTTCTGGCTTGAAACTCATCCTGAAGCACACATGACAATTTAAATCAGTTGATTTTTAAATACAATTGGACAATCAGCTTGTAGATTAATGGCACCCTTATGGCAATTTCCAAAGTTAAACTCTCTGTCATCCCATATTCTTCACCCATGATGCAGGAAATAACTGCCTGGAAGGAGTCCTGGTATCCAGTGCCAAGAGGTTTTTCTTCAGTTTTCATGTTCACTGTACAACTATTCCAGGGGTACACAACAGAATCTTTACATCCCATGGTACCCTGTTCAATTTACAGATGATCTGCATGACTTGTCTCTGATCTCTTGCCTTCCTTTTTTTCTGGTCACTTCTTTCCTTCACATTACAACCCAAAGCAGAGAGAGAATCCTGGTCCTTCCTGCCAGTTTCTGTTTACCAGGCTGTACAATTGGTAATGATCTTCATTAATCAGCTGCAAGTCTGCAACACTTTTGATTACTTATTGATATATATATATGTATAAAATAAATCTTTAGAGCAAATTCCTGGCCTTCATGAGGATGTGGAGAAACCCCCAGACTCACGATCAGTTGTGACACCTTGTGCCACTTACCATTCTCTTTCTATGCTATTATCCAGCTTAAGGACATGTTGCAAAAGGGCATGAAGGGCTATCAAAAAATGTTGTCCTAAAATGCTCCACCCTATCCTCATGTCTTGGTGAAGCCCTTTCCCAGAAGCTGTAACAAACCACAGCTGTAGCTGCGTCCATCTCCAGCCCAGGCTCTAGCACAGCCCAGCATGGCTGGCTCAGTGGAAGCTTTGAAACTGATTCTAACGAGACCATATGTTCCAGCTGTAGCAAGCAGAATAAATGGGAAAACAAAAAAAAAACAACAAAAAGGAAGATACAATTTAGACCCAGGGGGATTTACTGAGATTATTAAAATTAATAGAAGAGAGGGTGAGCACAATCTTGCAGAGACAGATTTCAAAAAAATAAAAAAAAAAAAACCAAATTAAGATGTGGAAGAGGAAAATAGCTGTTTAAAAGACTACATTTTTTTTTTCTTGCTGTGGTATTTTTTGAGTAAAATACTAATATGTTACAAAATTGATAGCAAACATCTATTGTGCTCTTGAATTCATCATGTATGATTACTACTATTAGGAACAGAACTGCATAATGCAACATGCAATTTAAAATAAAATGTCAGTGTCTGGGACACAAAAGATCTTAAACAGATACTTTGTTGAACAAATAAATGATGATCCATCCTCATCTTCCCTCAAATGAATAAACTATATAACACGGAGCTAATTCTGTCACAAGTACTTGGTTGGGAATGTCGTACCCAGACATAATGAGCACTTCTAGTGCTGCTGTGGAGAACTGAGGCTTCCTGAGACAACAACTCAAGCAGCTGATTGCTGCTTGATGCTGTAAAATGAGGTCTCCTGGGGTGTCCATTAATCCCATGAATTTTCTGAACACAGGGCAATGTAGAGGTGCTTGATTTTAGAAAAATGAGACAGGCTGGCTTCTCTCAACTTGAAAGAATATTTCTGGCTTCACCACCACCTATTATAGATACAAATGGGATGTTCTCAGCTCCAAGAGTATCATCATTAAATTTCTTGCCTTACTGTGTCATATTTCCAAAGAAAGAGTCTTAAAGAAATGACTGAATTTACATCCATTACAGACTCTCTGGATTCTTCTTTATTTTTTAACTGTGATTCTCTGTTGAATATTTAATGATTTTAATGCAACATAAGTGAATAGAAGTAGTTCCTAACTTTGATTTTTATAACCTGTTAGTCTGACTATTTGTGTCATGAAACAATGCACAATCTTATTAGGTAATGGTGCATTTCTTTAATGAATATGAATACAATTGTGTGAGCTCTCTAACTCTTGATCTAATTAAAATAGATGACTCAATGAATTAATGATGAGACATTTCCTTCCAGTATTTTAAACCTACATAGTAAAATGTCTGTTCTTCACTAAAATGCAATGAACAAAAAACGTGAATATAATCTCAGTTGTTTGCCACTGGCTTCACTGGAATGATACTTGGTTATGTAACTGTATGTATGAAAGCAAAAGCAAAGGAACATCATTTTCATCTGGACACTCAGTCACAGTTTGTTTTCTTGTAGTCCTGAAAAGAGCAGGGAGTTGGACTTGATCATCCTTCTGGACCCTTTCAAATTCAAGATATTAAACAACTCTATGATTCCTGCAGCAATGCAGTCCTCTAGTACATTGAGAATTCACTGAATTGAACAAGAGGATCTGGAGACCACACTCAGTGATTTGTGTAAAGTCATGCATGTACCCATAATCAATCTGAAACCAATTAATAAAATACTGGGCAACTGCGAATGAGTTGGTGCTTAGAATATGAATGAAAAGTTTAACAAAGAATTAATGTGGATGGGCAGGAAAACCTCCAACAACTTGGCATAGAAATTGTATTAATAAGCCTGGGGGAATTATTTGTTATTACTTGCCTTCTGCACAAACTTTTTATTGCCACAGTTTCTAAACCACATTATTTTGTATCCATCCCATTGACACTTCACTGCTTACATTTCAGTTCAAACCAAGCCATTCTAGTGCATTTCTGTGGCTGGTTATTTGGCTCTAATGCACTTGACTTTCATCCCTGAACAGCTTCTTCTGTACACTGGTAATATACTGTTTGGAAGACCCAACAGAAAATTAACCATTATGAGATTTGATGTATTAATGTGTAGCTGGATTGTTCTGAGCTGGCTCACACTAATATCAGCAGCTATCTGGTGGGACATGTGCTCTCACTAGTGCAAGTATTCACAATAATGTCTCACACGTGGGGAATAACACAAGTGCACTGCAGAAATGTACAGGAAATACTAGTTTTGTCAGGTCTCATTGCCTGTATTTAGAGATAACCTTTTTAATACAAGTGCATACCATGGGGAATTTCTAAAAGCAGAAGTTCTGACTTGATTCATTAGGGCTTTTACTAGTTTATTCAGGAAGTTAAGTCTGTAGTAATGTAAAAGCAACCAGGACTTCATTTGCATTAAGACAGGTGTCATCAAGTGAGATTCAAACTTCATAATAGCAGCTACTGCTAGCCTGAAAATTTTCTTTTTCCCTATTTGACAGGAACACAACTCTTAAATGCTGGATACTTAGCCATATTCAATGACCTCTATTCATACAATTCCAGTGATGAATTCAGTACACTTTCATATATTCAAAATACTTATCCTATTCTAGAAGAGTAACTCTGACAAGTTTTGCCTTCAATGCTCTATATGTTTAACAGAGAGAAATAAAAACCCAACTATATCCATATGTGATGTATATGGTCAAGTCTGACTTCATCTTTATGACAATTTGTCATATGGTTGCATACACTTATATTTATTATTCAAAACATCATTCTGAAACTTGACTGCCTTCCACAATGAGTACAGTGCCAGGACTTTGGCCTCAGCAAGCTCAACTTTACAGCACAGCACTTGTATTCACCTTTCTGGAACCTGTAGTGCTGCATTAGCCATCACAGCTGCCTCTTGTGAGCCCAGTGTAAATCCAGCATATTGAATTGAATGACATACCATTTGGAAATAACAAGAGAAGAAATGGGCCTTTATGTGTCCATCCTCAGGGACTGGGTTTCCTTCCTGAAATTAAATAGCTAAGCAACTCCTTGCAAACTTGGCTCCCTTTCGTGTCTTGCCCACTAAAAGGTGAATTTTCTGTTCAATTTGTGAACGTGGTGCTACATTTATTCATGTCCCTTTTCTAATCACCAGGAGGACAAAGGAGTTCAGTACAACACTTTATGCTTCCAGCACCATGGCGAATGTGAAAGCAAGCGCTGAATGACAGGAGTAAGATTCGCCTGTAGGTTTGTGGCTGTGCCAGAAATAGCACCCCATGTTCCAGCCTTAGCCCAGTGAACTGCATGACTACATCTTCAGTAATTTTAGTGAGTGAAGATATCTAGGAAGCATGGAAAATGTGACAAAGAAGATGATTGGAAAATAAAGGAACAAATGACAAAGCGCTGGAGGAAATGTACAAGGGAAAACATAGCCATGGAAGGTGATGGAAAGAAAACCTTCATGCTAATTACCTAACTGAAAAGAAATCTCAGCATGTTGATATTCATTCTTCAACATTTTCTGTTTACTGTCTGTAGTATAGTATGTATAACATAATCACAAAACTATTTTATAGTTCCATCTAATATATATATTAAATACATCATATTATACTATTACAACAGTAGTAAAATAGTACTGTAAATATACTCTATATAATATCAAATTGATGTTAATATTATATTACTAGTGTTTTTACTACATTATAAATATTTTAAATTTATATATGATATTATTGTATACAAGTGAGAGGAAATTGGCATCACTAAATCTAAATAATCTTCAACATTATACTCTGCTATAAGGAGAAATAGTGTTACTACTATCCCTTCTACCAATTTGACTCTCCTAAAAACGTGTATGTTCACAAATCACTTCAAGTAAACATATGGTGCCATCATTTCTTGTACAGTTTTACCTTTAAATTCACAGCAGAGTGCAAAGTTAATGGGAGTGAATATTTGAGATTAACTTAAATGTAAAAAAATCTTGCTTTCATGTTTTTTGATTTTACGATTAATGTTGAAAAATGTCTTTTTTCAGTTAGTTTCATTTTTACTGAAGATTCCATAAAAGAGAGGCTACTTACAATAATGAGAGTTTATGACAAGTTAATCTTTTAATAATACATTTGTCCCTAGTTTCTCTAGCTTCAGATTTTAACTCAGTCTAATAATAAATAAAACAAATTTGGCTGCTACTCAAGATGAAACATGCAAAGGTCCATGAACTAAAGTATTTTCTTCAGTAGATACTTCTCAAAAATTTCTATTCATAAAAGTCATAGTTAAATCCTGGCAATCCTTATCACAACTGTTCAAGATGTACTGTTCTAAAACAAGCACTTGCTTGGTTATGCATGCATAATAAACCCTCTTACTGAATTTGCTTTTCCTTACCACTGCTTCATTTGCAAATGTAATACATGCTTGCATGCAGAATCGGATAATGAAATTAATGTCATGCTTATATTTTCAATAAACAAAAAAATACTCAGCATACAATAAAATAATGGAAAATTAAAGTGACAAAGCAAACAAGATAGTCATACAACAGGCACAAACCCATCCCATTTCAGGCATTATTTAATTAATTTAAATTATACTTCTGCCCAGCAACTTTATCGTATATCAAACAAACAAACAAAAAAATCTGGGTTTTTTTTAAACACTAATTGCCCACCAAGACATTTTCTGAAGTTACTTTATTTCTGCTCAGATTCAATATTTGGTAATTAGTTATATTTCCCTGAAATATTATGATGTGACCCTGGTATCTAATTTTGGAATAAATTCAACCCTGCAGAGAAAACCTACTTATGACTCTCTGCCCCGCCTTCAGCAAAATTTAGGAGCTTGTCTGGTGATCTGCACTGGTTGAATTCCATTTACAAATGAGTGTCAATGTGCAGATTTAAAATAAAATTCAAAGTTACTGGAGGAAAGCCAATGGCTGGAACTTGTCTGAATTAGCCACAGCTTTAAGAGGAGTTTAAGCTTATTTTGCCCTTTGTTTGCAAACTCATGCAAAACAACCAGAAGGGAATTCTGAAATTCTCATGCACAACAGTGGCTTCCATGTTTGCATTCACCTTGGTTTAATTGAAATGTGGCTTCTTTCTTCTAGTGCCTTGAGTTGTTGAGGACATTTGGGGTTGGTCGGACTCTAGGATCACAAAAGCTGCTCACATGCATAACAGATTGTGGAACCTTGTGTTTAAGTACAGTGTAATCATTTCTCTGGTGTAACACCATCTGTAGTTCAGCCAGGGCACCTCATACTAGAGTTTTGAGATTCTGATGGCAAAAGAAAATTAATTCAGTGCAGACTTGAGACACTTAAAATATCTACATTTGAGATTATGTATTTTATTTACTTTTTTACACTATTTTACACTAAAAATAAGAAAACAGATGCCAAACAGGGGTTCTTCAGGGAATGTGGACCCCTCTGCCTTAGCTTTTTGGATCAGAGCAGTAGCAAGCTCCTGAGGCAAACTCAAAAGCCTTTTCCAGAAGGTTGTCTTGGTTCATGAAGCAGCTTTGGTGTGTGCAGCTGGCTTTATTTCAAAGGAAAATGTAGCATAAGAAGTGGCCAGAGTACATGCTCAATGTGCCTTAACCACAATGGAAACATAAAAGTGCAGAGTAATGTCATCCTGCAAACACCTTTGAGCCATGTGTGTAGTGGGGACCACTGCTCCTAGTGAGCAGCCTGAGCCTTGTCCAAAGCAAAAAGTCTGAAAAAAGTTCATATGTAGGTGTCTCAAAACCAGCCCTTTCAATTCACAGATCCACTCCTACTAAATGGAATTACTTCCAATTATTTCATGTAGACAGGGCCTGGTTCCATGGTAGTCAGAACAGCTTATGATCCCCTTCTGTAACTTTCCCTGCCAGATTCTCCATCACATTTGGCCTTGATTCACCTGAAGTCAGCAGGGGACAAAGGTTTTGCTACATACCACTGGGGCATTTGTAAACATATTGTATTGTGCACCTCTTCCTTGACAGTTGTGTTGTTAGACCCCTGTCTACCTTTCCAGATTTGAGGGTTTATGTTAAAAACAGGAACAACAACTTGCTGAGTTATGTTAAAAAACCTTACACCACAGTCCACCCTGCATTCAGCCTGTCATCAAGAAGATGAGGTCAAACACTAGGGTTGCTCTGTGCAGAAGTGAAGGACAGTCCATTAGCAGCCTGTAGCTTTAAAATAGCAGTGAAAAGAATGTGAGCCCCCAAAGTGAATTTTTTCCCCTCTTGCACTCAAGGAAAGAGTCATCTCTAACTTACACAATAAGGTCACTGTGTTTGGGGACTGATTTTTCTTTTCCATCAAGGAGACACAAATATAGCTTAGGTTCTATAAACTGAACATTTTGATAACACTGCAGTCAGGTCAATTGAAGTGGAACTGCTACAGAAACATTATCAAGCATCATTTCAATAGTGTGTGGCTGTCTTCCAGGGGTGCAAATATCATTACAATATAGCAAAGCAGTCTACGAACCAGATTAGCTGAACAGCCGCTATCAGCACTCAGGAAAATAATATCAGTGACTGACTTCACCTGCTTGAGTGGTTTAAATGTCCTGCCTTTCCATACTGATAACATGTGGCACCACCTGCAGCCTGAGGAAAGCATGATTTTGTTTGATATGATTATAGAACCATAGCACTTTTTGATAGAGAAGAAAAGACATATAGTCTAGGTCATCTCGTCCATCTCCCTGTAAAGTTGCCTGGCCATGTGCCTGAAGTGCATTAGAATAACACCTGCTTTTTTTGCTCCTCTGTGGTTTTCTTTATTGGATTTGTTAGGTGAATTTTCAGATTCAGCCCAGCTGAGTTCCCAATAGCAATGCCATTGGAGTCTTTACATAGGGAAAATACCAGTAATTTGTTTTGGCAGAGAAGAATAAGAAGCAAGATGTTATTTTTAGAAATGTTCAAAAGATTTTCCTTGGGGTTTAATCTCCCCAGCACAGGATGTCTGTATGTGAGAGGACACTTTGACTTGTTATGGGCAAGTGCTTTCCTGTAGTCCAAAGCTGGCAACCCAGTTTGGAAGCAGTCAGGAAATTTGTACTGCCAGGTGGATTTTGAAGTGATTCAATACAAAGAGCCATTTAGAGGCAGAATCCTCATTAAACAAATTATGCTTCCTGTACTTAGTTGGCTTCACAAGTACACAAAGCTAGCACATGCTAGATATGTTATATGATAGACTCATTGTATCACAGAATATTTTGGGTTATAAGTGACCTTAGAGATCATACTGTTCCAACTCCCTGCTATGGGCAGGGACACCTTCCACTAGGCCAAGCTGCTCAAAGTCCCATCCAACCTTGACACTTTCAGGGACAGGGCATGCACAACTTCCCAAAATGACCTGTTACAGTGTCTCACCACCCTCACTGTAAAGAATTTCTTTTTATTATCTAATAATTTAAACCTATCTGTTTAAAGCCATTGCCCCTTTTCCTAGCATTATATACTTTCTTTTAGCCTCTTTAAGTGCTGGAAGGTGCTCTAAGCCTGGAGCCTTCTTCAAGATGAGCAATTCCAACTCCCTCACTGTCTCCACAGACGTGCCCAGTGCTCTGACCATCCCTGTGTCCCTCCCATGGACTCACTGTAGCAGTCCATGTCCTTCTCAAATACCTTATATACATCAACCTATAGTAAATGAGAATTTTTTTTTTAGTTTCCCATTCATCTCTGTAATGTTTTCTTGCTTGGAGCAGTGTTGTAGTAGACATTTGATTGATAGTATAACACTAATTTTACCCTAGTTATAGGAATGAATTTTCACTAGCTATAGTTTTGTCGAGGATGAATTCTGATGTAAATAATGATGTACCACACATATCGTGGGTAGGTAATACAGCACAGACTTGATTTCATTATAACAACGCCTACCAATTTATAAAAAAATCTACCAATAAAATGCCATCATCAGTTTTGAATTGCATCCTTAGATTTTTCTGAGGCCACAGAGAAGCATGCTACAGTACATTATCAGTCTGTAGTTGCCTGCTATTTGCACAGCAGTAAGCTTGCATGGTTCCATTAGCTTGCTCAGTTTAGGCACAAAAAGATCCAATGACAGATTCAATACCAGGGCAAGAAAAGCTAGAAAACAGATGCTGACCTCTGGCACCCACGGAACATTTCCACACTCAGTTTTCCATTATCCTGGAGGGTGTTCTCATTACCAGCTCCAAGAAAAGTTTTCCTAAGAGTAGTGACGCAGAGAGCACTGTAAGAATGATTGCTCCCATGGACTGCCAAGGCATTACTTGCAGCTGAGTAACAGAAGATGACTTTAACAAGATAGTCCTACTGAGCACACACTTGTGTAGTCATTAGTGCAGGCCTTTAGAAAGGTATTAACTTCATGACTATGACACCTAAGGACAGGTGCACAAGAATGTGCACTGTCCAAACTCTCCTATTACAGTGAGTCGAGTGCTGGGGTTTGGTTCTGTTGTCCACACGTGTTCACTGCTGATCTGTGCTTAGTCCTGCTCTGTCAGAACATCAGTCTGCTTTACATGCTCCCTCCCACCTGTGCAGTAGCTTTTACCTTAGGTGCTGTCAAGTGTGAGTGCAGATAACATCTTGTCAGCAGAGCATGGACTGTGAGAAGTCCTACACTCAGATCCACTTCAGAACAACATGATCTGCTCCCTAGACTACATGGCCTGTGATGGACAAAGGCTTAATGTGGGATTTTTAGTTCCTTTTGAGATTCCTGTGGTATCAGAGCACCCACACAGGGTTGTTTGATGCACTGGACTCCACTCAAGACTCACACCTTTCTAGAAGGGCTACCTGGGTAGCAGATAGAATGACCTTGGCCACTGGAAAATGTTACCAGATGAGGCAGCTCAGGAAACTGAATCCTGCCAATAGCCCTTTTCTAGGGAACAGATATTTCTAGATGTTTCAGTCTAGAGATGAATATAATTTGGGAATGTAGAGCCAGTGCTTTCAGCAAAGTGAAAAATTGAAACCTTTTCAAATCTTTTCTGCTGGCACTTAAAGCTGAAAAGGGAGAGGTCAATCCCATCAGATTAGGACATGAATTTGGAGACCTTTTAATTTTTTGACTCCCAAATTAAACAAATTCAAGCCATCTTCTGTTTTGGTTGCAGGTGTCTGTATTCCTAGTTCATGTGAGTAAATCATGTTATTATGTTAGTAAAAACTTGGTTTTGCACCATCCTTTTAACTTCTCTGACCGTATCCAGTGAATAGAGAAAAAACAAAACAAAACAAAAGACCGTTTTTTTTTTTAAATCCTAATTTTTAGCTCAGTTATTACTTAGAATTTTCTAACATCAGGAGAGACCAAGCATCTATTTCCAGGTGGGATGTCCCTTGAAAGCCCTTTTCCCTAAGGACAATGGAACTGTCAAACAAACAATGAGTGAGGGACGACACTTATTCTGCAGCTGGTCCACCACATGTAATTCTCTTTTATATTAGATTAAAAAGAGAATGTCCAGTGTGACCCCATCATGCTGTGATGTGTTCCAATAATGTGGAAACCTGGTTCTGCAAGTTATTTTTCACCAGATAAGTCCAGAACGCCTCCTGTTAATACAGGGGGAGTAGCTGCTTGTAATGTGCTATCACTATTACAGTAAAGTAATGATAGTAAAAGGAACTCTTCAGAATTTTTTGTCTGTAAGGATAAATTTGTTTGTGTGGCTATATTCTAGCCACGAGGTATTTTGGTTAAAAGAAGATAATGGACTATTAACAAATGACAGGTTTTGCTGATGCTTCATGAAGGTCTGTTGGACTGTTGGAGGGATGCCAGAGTTCAGTGGGTGCTATATAATCACACAGAATACCTGCAATTTTTTCCTATGAATACTTGCAAGCAGTGCAGAAATGAAGAGAGTGATTATGCTTTGGGCAGGTAATTTTGATTTACTACATTCAGTAGTCTAGATAAAATCAATTTCATATGCATTACTCCATAAGAAGTCTACATAGACCACTAAAGTCTTAGCCACCTTGACTGCTCAAAATTACATTGTCAAATTTCCTTTTTATAGTAACAAGAAAGAAATGCAACAGTTTGATTTTTTAAAATTCTGTTTTAGCTTGGTTTGTAATATTCTGGTCAAATACATTCTAAATAGATTTATCTTTTTTTATTAAGACTGACATACAACAAAAATAAAGACTAGTCTACCTTTGAAAATGTAAAACGTTAAGGAAATAGATAGATGGATAGATAGATAGATAGATAGATAGATAGATAGATAGATAGATAGATTTAATGCTGTTGAGATTAATACTGGACATGCTACCTCTGTGTTCTCTATGTAACTGTCTTCTGAATAAAAGATTACCTCTCCTTCCTAGAACCTCAGTCCTAAACCAAATATTCTGTTACATGGAGTTGAAAACAGTCTGAAGATTTCTTCATCCCATGCTTCAATAAGGGCATATATTCAGAATTCAGGCATCCAAGCTGTGAAGTAACACTGTCGTTAGCATTTCCAAAATTGGTTCTCCAAATGGCTTTAAACACTGACAAATCTTTTGTCTGAGACTTTTGGTTGTCTATGGGAAATAGAGTTCTACTTAACTTTTTACAATAATTCATTAGAGTTGTTAATTTGCTAGGCCCTACTCATTTCTCATATCTTTGTAAATACTACATGTACACATTTGTAGAACATTAGAAAGATTTGTAAAACCCCAAAAATTAATACCAAGAGGCAGGAACAAAATTTCAATGTAAAAATTTCTTTTGGGAACAAAAAGAAAGGGTAAATGACACATACTGAGCATAAAAGTACAGTTAGCAAGCAGAGGGTAATTCAATCATAAAATAACTAGAGATTTGCTAAATCTGGAGAGAATACAAATAATCTAATTTTACAAAGGGAGTGACTGAAATGTACTGAAAGGACCAAAGAAATGGGCTGTTACTGACTCAGTCAATTTATTAAACTTCTGAATATTGTTATTCCTTTTAATTTAATCCTTTGTGATCCTGGAAGTTTCAAGCATTTTTTCTACCTTTCTCATGAGGTTTCATTTTTTCCTTCCAGATGATTCCAAGACTGGAATATTCTGCCTCTCCATCATGACTCAGACAGTTCCTCTTCAGATACTTATTATGAGCATTTCCTTACTGTTAAGTTCCAATTTTTATACTTTCTTGTCTCTCTTTAGTACAGTCGGGAAACTTGGTGTAAGTATAAGTTTATTTCCTACAGCAGACTGCAAAACTGGCGTGCAGCTTGAGAGAGCCCTTAAAAGAACTCATTCCACTTTCTGGTTCATAATCCAGCAAAGTAGACTTAATTGTAAAAACAATTATAAAAATACAAGGAGAATTTATCTAGACTGTTCACAGTATCTATCCTACCTCCCTATCTCCCTTACATCATTGGATGGAGCATTACACTGGTGGGACTTAGAGGGAGAGAAAAACTCTCTGGTCTTGCTGGTAAAAGACCCTTTTACTTGTAGAAAGTATTATCTATAATTAAGATAATTTTAATATAAAGACTACAATCAAAAATCAGCATTTCACAACACAAAAGGGTTACAACCAAAATAACCCTGAAAAACCCACTGGCAACATCTCTTCTGTTGCATGGGATTTGGTCTCAGAGATATTATGAGTATTTCTGACACTGTCTTTATCTGCTCCACTGCTTGTGATGTGGAGAGAGAAGGACTGATGAGAAAGGATAATAGAGAGACCCGATCAATAAACTGAATGCTTCCATACTGCTGTATTTTTCAAAATAAGGCTGTCCATTCTACACACCAGCTGATTTCTGTTGGTTTTAGTATAAAATACATGATAACATGCAGTGATTGCTTTTATTTATTTCTCTAGCAGCTTAGAAAACATTGCAAGTGCTTGAATCAGGGCATACAGAGACACGGAAGTAAATTCATGTGGATTAGACAGGGTTTGAGATGATAAAGTTTACAAAATCCACAGCATTTCATAACTCCATATTCTTTCTTTCTGTACATCACTATTTGCCTTCTAATAAATACATTGCCAAAGTACATTTTTTCCTGTCTGTTCCACAATGCTCACCAAACTTACAAGGGACATGTCTGAACTTTGATGAATGACCAGGTGTGAGAGCTCTAAAGATAAAATAATTTCCAAAGCCAAAATGTGGCCTACAACTGTGTTCCATGCAGTAGTTGCCAGCATGCCAGAGGAACCAGCTCTTAATTCTCCTGGAGAAGAACAAAGAGTGGGTGCACACACCCATTCAGAGTGGTCCTATCATGCTTCAAAGCAGTCTGTGTCCCCTACATTTTTTGGACCTCAAAAAGTGAGCCCTATTTGAACATTTTTCTCTAGCATTAAGAAAATATCAAGCCTACCATAATGCTCCCCTGCTAATACGCACATAAACAATGTAATTATTATTTGTCAGAAACTTTTGGAGATTTAAGGAACCCCAGGTGAGTCAATACTAGAAAAAGGCTCATTAGTAAACGTCAGTTCTTCATTAGCACTTCTAGTCTGTTCAAGGTGCACCTCAAACACATCAATATAATCAAAATGTCACAGTGGAAGTTCCTACATGTGAAAACATTGGATAGTGCTGTGTGATGCTGCTGCTATGTAAGTACAAAGTCAAAGCATCAGCGGTCCAAAGTCTTTTTCCATACAGATATAAGATATAAAGATATAAGGCACAAGGCTGTGTTCAGGAATGGGTGAAGTCTAGTGATGATGGCCATGTTGGCTCTTTGATTCTTTTTGTTTTTATCAGTTCAATACTTAACCACTCAGGTGTCGCTGCTGTACCCAGTACAGAAAATTACATAGGTCTTGTAATTCATATGCCTGCTATTACTTCAGAGCCAAATCTTATTCAAGTATCTACCAGCAGAAAAAAAATGCTGCCATAGAAACCATCTTTTTTGCTGCCTTAACAATCCACTACCCAGCAATTTTCCATACTATATAACATGGAATACATAATATAATATAACATAATATAACAAAGAATATGCAGAAGTGTATACTCTTGCCACAGTATCTGTTTATTTATAATTAGATGAATGTTAAGAACTGCCTATGAAGACAATGATGTCAAATCAATAAGTGATAGTAAATGGCAAATAAGACATTGATCTATATGACTATATAATCAAAATTGATCATGCCAGCATTTGCTTGTGTAATTCAATATTTTAAAAAGTAAAATGTGAGATTTTAGTCTAGTATAGTCTTCTTTTGCTTTGCCTACATTTAATGACTTCCTTTTAGTTCTGGAGATTTAACATATGCAATGTATATATGTATTTATAAAAATACAAGGTAAAAGAACAAGTAAATTTTAGATAATGATACTTGATTTTCCATGTCATTGTTCATGTCCACTTCTTGTCTCCTCAATACCACAACCATTGTCACTTCACATATCTATCTATCTATCTATCTATCTATCTATCTATCTATCTATCTATCTATCTATCTATCTCTATATCTATATATATATATATATCTATATCTCTATCTATATCTATATCTATATCTATATCTATATCTATATCTATATCTATATCTATATCTATATCTATCTATATCTATATCTATATCTATCTATATATAACTATATCTATATCATCTATATACCCAAGCCCCACAGCACCATGACAGCCAGGTGATGGCAGGGCACCAGGAAGGGCTCCCTGTGCAGCCTTCTGGACTCCACGGTCTCTACAAAGAGCTAAGCAGGGAAAATCTGATCATGCAACTAAATACGGTGTCTTCTTCTTGAAATACATCCAGTCCTGAATGTGACCTTTGTGTGCAGCAATTCCCTCCTGCTAGTCAGGAATTTTGGCTCTTCCAGCAGATGCAAAACACAGTGACACTCTTTGGATGGGCTGGAGCATGTCTGGTGCTGCATCTGTGCTGGCAGGCAGAAGCTCCCTCATTTGACTAATACAACTGCTTGCTATTGTGAGTATACAGTGAACTGCACCAGGTCTTCAAAAGGTACATTTCATTCTGCTCTATGATGAACAGCAAGTCCATAGACCTCACCTGCTCTTTCCTAGACACAGCAAACTAAGATAAAGTTACATATTCTGTTCATGCCAGAGCCAAGTGTGTCTTCACCACCTTGGCTGAATTCCTTATTTCACCTTCCTTCCTCACTCAAATGTGAAAAATAACTACACTGCACAAGATAATATTAATTCAATTTGCTTTTCATTTTAAAATGAGGACAAGTACTATCTAAAACAAGTTCCAGTGCTTTCACTGTTTGAACTACTGTTGATAATGCCAGTGAAAGGTAAATCACTTATTAATCTTAAACAGCTTGACATTTCAGTTTTATTAATAAAAGTCTTGTCAATTAAATCATATTTCATCATGCTTTACAGATTTCAGCAGCACACAGTACTCTTAAAAGAGCCATGGAAGTTCAGACTGAGAGAATGGCAACCTGCAAAATGGACAGTGCTATTTCAGCCACTGCTGCTTAATTTACATGTTTATTGAATTGTACGTTGTTTGTACCATTTTAACAATCAGAGAAGAATTTTATCAAAGAAATAAAAAGATATTTACTATTTTTAACATTTTGCAGACATCTAATCATACACATCTGACTATTTTCCCAGTCATTAATAAAGGCTAAATATTCAGAGAAAAATAAAAGGAAGAAAGGCAACAGAATGCCTTCTGTTAATGATTTTATTAGAGTATAATGGTCTGTCTCTGTTGTACTAAAGCTGTTGGTAGTAAAGCAGGTAATTTCTTATATTCTATTTGATATTAGACATTCCATGCTAATATACTGCTTCACTTACAGAGACAAAATCAGAAGCTCACCCTGCAGGAGCAATGCTTATAATTTTCTGAAGGGCCTCTATTGTATTCCCTTTCTTCAGATGTGCATGGCTTTGTGTGTCAAAATTGTCCAACACATAGGAGAGGCGTGTTTTAAAAATTCAGCCCCAAGCTTTTACTGCCTCGGATCCCCTTATCTAACAGCTTTGAATTACCTTGTGTCATTTGTGTTGCAGGATGTTCTTGAGAGTATAATTGATTAAATGGCACAAAATCTAGCAGTGATGGAGCAGCTTCCGATTCAAGGCCATTAAATGGATTCTCATGCTGTCAGGCTTTCTATAATGAAACTCTGAAGACTAGAACAGATATTCAGTAAGTTTTGAAAAAACTTTAATGTTTCCACGCTTGGTTTATAATGAAGTTATTGGAGTTGGCCCAATTAATCATCCTGCAATTAGGTAACTAGCTTATTTTCCCAAAACAAATTTCAGAGCATGATATCTATCTAGTGATAATACAAGTCACAAACAAGCTGAAATGCTTTCAAGGTATTGTATTGGTTTTGTAGATTTCCTCTTTCAGTAATTGAAACACAAGAAATAAATATAACTTTGTATCAATAAACACATTTGTTTGAATGTGTTTGAACATAGTATCTGTCCAGTTGAATGAACCTCATGAAATACCAGTTGTTATTGTCAAAGCTTATGCTCGTGTTAGGTATTATCTCTCAGGAGATCTCATTCTTCCTTGCTTTAAGCCACATTCTGACCCCAACAGTGTGTATCTCTTAAATACCTTCACACCTACTTTCAGGATCTCCCATATGTTGGGAGGTGGTTACCTGTGTGTATCCAGCATCTCTGCCTTGGGAAGCCTCTCCTTTGCTATAATGCAAAAATAGATATTTTGGCAATCAATATGGTATTATTACCTCACTGTCCTCTCCCTGCCTCATATTTTAAAATTATCTTCCTTTTTCTGTCTGTCTCTCTCTCTCTCTCTACATATATACATATGCTGTCCTTTTTATTTTAATTGAAATTGTAACAAATGCAGGGCAGACACCTTCTGGCTGTTTGCATGTTACTTGCCACAGAAGGCTCCAGCTCCACGCCTAGTAGTCCCAGATGGTACTGTAATAAAAACAATAAAGATAATCTCATCATTCCCCAGGGCATCAGCCACAAATTCCACATGCAGGATGCACTCTCTTCTTCAGCATTGATCAGACTTCTCTGTCAAGACAAAAGCTCTGAGGAGACCAGGAGTTTTCAACATTTTTATGCCTTTTCCTGAATCTGCAGAGTGCATAATAAGTGACAGACAAGGGTGTCTATCTGCAAGTTTACATATCCAGACACACACAGAGATACACATACATGCATTTTCTGAGCCCTGGGTGTTATGAGAATTTACTGCACCAGCTGAGGAGTTCAGCTTCTCCACCACTTCAGACATTTCACTATACAAATCCCTACAGAAAAGCCCTACTACTTGCATATCTCATAGGAAACTGCTGAGTCCTGAAACTACCCCTCAACAGTACACCTACAGATCCATGGTGAAAATTAATTCAACATATTGCTCTACTATAAGTGCACTGTAATTAATGGATAGATCTACTCTCCCTGATTCAACCATCCAAAAATACATTTGCCTGTAGACTGGACTACTCACTTTACACTGCCTTTACAGTCAATGGAGAAATAATTTTCCCCTGAACAAGGGTCCTTATGAAATAGGAGCCCTAAAATAAATGAGATAGACTGTTTTTAATGTTTGGAGCCTGGGACGAAAAAAAAAATTAGAGACCTGATTTTAGATAACTAAAATTAAAGGAGATTGACCATTTCTGGGATTGTTGTTTGGATTGGTCTCTCCCCTGAAGATGTGTAAGACTTTGTGCCACTATTTCTGTAATGCTCCTGAATGCCAGGTTGTGAGGGTGGTCTGTGGGGAGATTATGACTCTTTGTTTACCATGCTCTACAGGGAAATTGTGACTTTATGTTTACCACTGCATGGCTAGGTTTTATGGATGGTTATCAAATCTGCCTTCTCAGTCAGTTTATTTTATTTTTTATCCCAGCAGAGTATTTTCATTATATCTTCTCCCTAGAGCTCAGTAAACCTTCAATTTCCTTATACTCTTACAACCAGTTTTGCAACCTAACAAGTATTTAATTTTGATCCTCTGTAAGGAATTATATCTCCTTCTTCCTATGTGATAACAAATTTAATTTAACCCCAAATTTTCTATGTCTCATTCTGGATGGTTATGTTGTAAAACATAGGTCATCTCGACATTTCTGTCCACAGCTTGATGTCCATAAATGCTGAATATCAGGTCTGGAAAAATGTTAATAATGGATAATAATTTTATATTTCCTAGGCAACAAGTTGCAACGCGTAATTTGGAAACTTAATGGCCTTTGTAGGTCAAGACAAAGTACCCTAAATGTCCTGAATTCTGGAACATTGCCAGCACCTTTCTAGATGTGTTCACAGGTTGCAGTGATAAGGAAGGAGCACCCAATCGTTCAGGAGAATATGGCTTTGGGCTGGGTGTCAAGCAGGGTGCATAAACACCATCCTGAATTAGACAATTCGACTTTCCGTGAATTAATTTATTTTAAAATTACTCAGAAGGAAGGAGAAATTTTTTTAGAAGATTGGTAAATGAGTTCTAGTTTTTTGATTAAATAGTAACCAAAACATTGATAGATACTATTAAATTGTGGTTGTAAAGATATTGCTTTAAATGGCCTGTATGATATGAAAAAGATTATTAATAATGAGAGAAATATAGATTTTTTTTTTTGTTCTTGTTGTTGAAGTTGCTCAAAGTAAGCTATTTGATCATCCCTTATTATTTTGGAGCAAACAGAAAATGGTTGCAATGACAAACTTATTTGTGACCTCTAAAATTCCAGGAATATGTATTTCCACCAATAATGATCTTCTCACCTGGGTAATCTGCAACAATTACATGTAAATAACCTTTTTCTATTGAAAATTCTAATCAATATTTGCATATTTTTAAAAAAATGCATGAAAGCTTAGAAATTAATGAGCAAGTTGGCCCAAAACATATCTCCAATATGTCAGGAAAGCAGTAAGTTCTCTAGCACAATGAATACCTTCTCTGAAGTCAACTAAAACCCTCTGTAACAATTTTTAATAGTTCAGTATAACCATAGTGGTTTTAGGAAAATTTGAAAAGAAGCTAATTCCAGTACACTGTTTTAAATAAATATTTAATCCATGAAAATAACTGCAGATATTTTTTCTTTGTAGAAATTCCCAAAGGAGAAAAATGCTACATTGATTCTTTTATTTATCACAAACTGTAGTTTGTCAATTACCTAAAGTTTCACTTTCATGTTTTTGGATTTAGAAGTCTTTTGTGTTTCTGATAGTATTAATTTATTAAGGTTTTGAAATTCTCATGAAAAGTGTTTACCAAACTGGCAGTGCCCTAACTTTCTATTTCCTTACATAATCTGTACTGTCTGTGACTGCCAAATCAAATTAGATCTGCAAATATTTTGGTTCTAAGCACTATATGACACATTGAATTGCAAGTCAAATAGTAAATAAAAATAGACATTTTTTGCCAGTTTGTGATGCCAGACTTTAATGACATCATAAACCTATTGCTCATCCTGCATGCAGCTGCCATATCAGAATAAAATGCAACTATACAAGAAATAAGTATTTTGGGAGGGTTTTTTTTCCAAGAAAGGGCATAAATTATGAAAAAATCACCAACTCTTTTGCCACAAGAATGATATGGATTATACTTTTAATTTTACATTTTTTTTCCAGAAGGCATGATTGCTAATCAGATCGACAGTAAATTGAATGTCAGTGTTCCCTTCCCTGTACTTTCAGAGCTCTACTATTAGCATAATTAAAATTATTAATATTTAATTATTTATATTTATATTTATATTGCAGCAGTTCTCAAGATCTTTATCAAAATCTGCATAACCACAGATGGGTGGAGTGTTCTTGCCCAAGTTTAGGTAAATTTTGTGAAAAAAGCACAATGACTATGGAAACTTATTCTTTGAATGTGAGAAATTACTTTCTGGGTTTTTCTGTAGACTTAAATTTGTGTCCAAGTGCAGTCAGCTAAAGTTCACTCCAGTTTGTCATTATTACTTATTTGTCTTGCAAAGACTACCTTTGGCATATCTAGGATTAAAATGATAACAGCAAACATCAAAGTTAAACTGGAAGATATTTAAAAATTTGAATCCTGTGGCAGATGAAAAAAATTCTGTCTTCTGTTCATTCAGGAAAATAGTATTTTCCAAGATAACTAAGGAAGATAAACTCCATCTGTTCAAAGAGTAAATTTCAGGGAAATTTGACATAACAGAAATGTTATAATTATTACTACCTTCATTGAAGAATTCTAGAAGACATTGACCACTGAAGTGCATTCTTTTGTGAGATGAATAGAATTATTTTGTCTCATCTATCAAACTTAGAAATTGATTTTACTCTTAGACTAAAAGCTATGATTCTAATTGATTATCATTTCAGTATAAGGCACACCTCAGTCTTAAAATACGTAGCAGTTATATTTTTTCATTGAAAAGAAGCTTTTTGAGTGAATCCAATACTAAGTTTATAACTGATTAAATAAGTCATTCACCTATGAAAACAGATTAGTAGACAGAATACGGTAAGCAACTCAATATTATTAATACATTGTACTTGTCATAAAAATCTACTTAATTTGTAACACCCCTAGTGATTTCTTTAGCCCAAAGTGTGAATCAAAGATCTCTTCACTTTTTTACCAGTTATTGTTGAAACCAGTTCTAATCTTCTCTTCAGGTTTTTAAAGTGAAAAATAAGAACACAAATAGAGGCATCATCCAATGGAGAGGGACTAGAAGTGTAAGGTAGAAATGGTAATGCTCTCAAAATGTCCTTAGGTAATAAAGTTGAAATACCTTAGCAAGGTGGCATATTGCACTACCAGGGAAATTCTAGAGCTTTGCAATAACTACAAGAGATTCCCTTGTTGGGTGAGTATTGGGATTTTGCAGGAGAAACAGGACCACTTAAAGACGTTTCAAAGTATGATTTATTATTTTTCTTCTACAGTCTCATGAAGGAGCAAATACACTTTCACCTTATTCATCAGATGTTTCTAGTCAGTGGTCACAAGACTACAGGTCACAAGGTCTTTTAAAGGCTAATTAATCAATAAACTAATGCCACAAAAGAATGTTATTACTTTCACACCAATCACTAATTATTTTGTTTTACACGTCTTTGCTGAAGTGTGGACTTTCTTAACCAATCATATAATGACACACAAAACTAGTTATACCTTAAGCCTCTTATTACTTTTATAGTTACTTCTATATCTTAACTTTAAAACCTTAAAACTTCTTACAACCTAACTTAACGCCTTTATTTTAACTCACACTCTTACGATTCTAGGTCTGGAAGCTTTCTCCAAAGCCTCAAGTCAAACCCTGTGTCCATGCCTATATCTAAGCTTGTATTTACAAGATTTTGAGAGCTTTCTGTGTTTCGAATTCCCACAGGTGAGGGCATCCAGGATGGTCAAGATGGAGCTCTTTTCCTGTAAGGAGAGGTGAAGGACCTTGGCTTAGCTGCCCTGGAGGTACCCAACAGCAGCACTTTAAGAAGGGCTTATCAAGATGGATTTGGCTGCTTACAGAATTTTGCTGTGGGAGGCTGAAGGGCCCTGAAAGAAGGGAAGTTCAAACTGAACGTAATGAAAAGCTTTTTCCCAATTAAAAGAATAAAACCATGGCACAGGCTGCCCAGGGAGACTGAATGTTCTACATATTTGGTATTTTCAATACCAGAATGGACAAGCCTTGAACAACCTGGTCTGAATTCGTATCTGACCCTGCTTGAGCAGGAGATTGGACCAGAGACCTCCTGATGTCTCTTCCAGACTGAATTATCTTGTGGTTCGATGATTCTGGGATGTCAGCCTTCATAAGAAGATATTAGAAACAATGTGAAATTTGCCAAACACCTTAAAACTGAGAGAAATGCTTCCATCCTACATTTCATGTACAGACTTGTTTAACAGCCATTTCAGGGCATCTTGGCTTAGTTTCTCCGTCTCACATGGCTGTGGCACTAAGCAGATATATTATGTAGGCTTAACTATTATCTGATATTTTTATACATTCAATGAGACATTATTATAAGCACAAAAGGCAATTAAACTTCAAAGAAAATTATTTACAACAGAGGAACAAATACAGTTAGCTAGAAATATGGATTAGTAGAAGAAAGTCTGTACCACTTAGAAGCATGGGCTGTATATAATAGGGATATTTTTGTTCTTTATGGCCTACATAAACTTAAGTTTGTTTGGGTATCTCAGCTAAGTATTTGCATATACTGACATTTTAGATTCTTGAAAGTGCTGGTTTTATATAATAATTTCTTTTTATGTATTTTAAACTCCATCTCTATACCACTGTTTCTTCTAGATTTAAAATATGGATTTTAGCTCTTCCATTTAAATTACTCTAAGAGCTAAGGACGACATTATTGCAGTATTGCTTTAAGCATTTGCTTGCTAACAGAAGGCTGTAAGAGGCCAACATGCATTTGGTACAATTGTGAAATTCTCATTGAATGCATCTGTCTCAGCTATTAACTGTATGAGATTGGTTCAGCAGAGCCTGCTGAAAAGGAGAATATTGATTGCTTAGCTCTGCTGTCAAAGGAACACAACGCACAGTTTTATAATGGATGCAGATTACAGTGATTGTTGTTGAACAAGAAACTTTTGAGAGGTCCTATTTATTTCAAATGCCTTAACAAAAACAATTTGAATGAGCCAAAACACAGGTATTTTCCCTAAATTACTTTCAGTGTTCTGTTTTTAAAAGATTTTATTTCAGAAAGTTGTGACAAGTAGGGTGGTGATGACTTCTGTACAGAATGACAACTATGTTTTGTGGGATAAGGTCACAAACAATGCATACAACTTAACTGACAATTAAATTCAGTATTCTTTCAATAACTCCTCTTTCACTATCCCACATTTTAATAAGATTATTTTGATAACATCATTAAAAATATGAATTTATTTAAGGTAGCACTAAACCACATATTTTTGTAATGTAATTAAACTGCAAATGTTAATGTAAAACTAGTTATAACATGCCCAAATTTTTATCAAGCAGTGGAAAAGGGACAGTTCTAAATATATTTAACATTTGGGTTTGTACTTTGAATACTCCTAACTTGTCAGAATATAATATGAAACATGACTTTGTGTGTCTCAGCCTTATTACTACCAGGGTTCAGAACTGACAACCAGCTCCACATGAATTTCCATGCCTGTGTAGTAAAAAAAAAGCAGATATATTTTTTTTTAGAATTAAAATGAGGAAACTATCAAGAAAAATAATATTTTTTCCTTTATGTGTTTTCCATACATGGAAAACTTGTATGTTTTCCACACATGCAAAAATTTGCCTTTATCTAAGAACTGTTTGGTTGACTTGACATACTTTTCTAAAAATCTTGATAAAAAAAATAATTAACCAAGCTACTGTGTTATATTCAATGTCTTCTCTAACCAGAGCTGTAGCAAAAGAAGCAAGATGGGGTCCCACCAGAAACATCCTATGGATAGGAGAACCAAGAAAAAAATACGTTCCACCACTCCCTCTTCCTTTGCACTGGCAACCACAGAGAAGGAATGCTAATTTGTAGTGACAGCATAAGCTGGACAAAGTGATGTTTGCTCCTGGAAAGAAACCAAGGGAAAACAGAAGAAAAGCTGAGGAGATGAACATCTTTGCACACTTGTTTTTACATTAATTTGTTAAGAAGTGAAGTTGGCTTATGTTTTTTTGGCACAACCTATCAGCCTTATTGAATTCTGACACAATATCAAGACTTCTTCAGCTTTCTGGAATATCCCTTATCACCCAATATTTACTTAAATATTTCACAGGTTCAACAAGACTGAAGACTTTTAGCAATGAGTGGGCTAGGTCTGGTGGTTTAAAAAATACACTTTTTTTTTTCATTTTGTAGATTACATCTTAGTGTTTAGATTAATGATTGGTAAAAGAACAGATAGTTTATCTCATTTTAACTAGCTTCATACTAAACTTATTAGTTTTATTCAAATACATGTTGATTATAGTTGGCTTCTTTGCATCGTCTTTTAATATATAAATTTATGTGATTTTTGTATAATTATGTTATACAGCATTAGCAAAACGTATTTTACTTATGTGTTTTTTGAAGATCATAGGCCTTAGATCAACAGACTGTCTTATATTCTGCTTCTTTGATCTTCCTTCAAATACTCTGTAATTTATACTCCCATACTTATTTGTTAATTTTTATGTCCTCTTTCCCATTTTCTCCATATTGCTTTACACTGACAGTTGCTGTCCTTTCTATGGCTCCTGGGTTGCAAAGGATTTTTAGAAAAAGATAGCTCAGTAAGGCAATGCATTTTTCTATATATCAGACAAATCCTTTTTCATATCCACTTCCCTCAAGATTTTCCATATCCCATTTTGTTGGTTTTCACAATTTTTTCTTAATTTTCTTTGCACGCTGGAAGCTTTTCTGAACCACTAAATATACATTCACAGGGTTGAAATGATCTTTATTTTTTTCTTCTTACCATAATCATATCATAATTATCATCAATGTCAAGGCTGTCACTAAGTTCCATGCAGGCATTAGTTAATTTTTGCCCATTAGGATACTGAAGTGAACTTTAAAATTTTAACAGCAAAGTGCACTAATATAGCACATCTTGTGAGACTAGAAAGAAAAAAATTTTTTCTTGCTTATGTCCTCTAAAATAGAAACATATCAATTTCACCATACTTGTTATGGTAAAATGTGGGCCAAGGACCAGCTCTGAGTCTGCACAGAATACTGTGTATATTGTACCTATTTTTAGTTGAATATTATTCATTGAATACATTATTTAGAAAATGTTGCTGGTTTTCAATGAATAATTTATTCAGTTTTGTTGCTATCTTAGACCAGCCTTAATTATAACCCATAGTGCAGTGCTAAAGCAAAGAGATGAAAAAAGATAAGCTCACAAATTGCTCGGATGTCTAGAGACTTAGGGCATTAAATATCATCCATCTAAGCTGAAATCAAAATCCTGATATTTTCAACTTGCATGTATTCTCTTGTCCCTTTTAAGTATTTTTTATTTAGTCTATTTCTCCTTTTTCCCTCTTCCTCCCTGCTTTCAATTTTTGCCTTCAATTTTCCCTAAATGTCTATTCTGTCTTTCCTGTCTTTTTTGTATTTCACAACTCACATACCCCTGTCAACAAGCCCTCATTTTAGATATGGATTAAAAGTAGTCCAGCAGACCTCTTGAGAGTAAGTGGATCCCTCATAAAGCACTTCTAAATTTATTAATTTTTCTCTGCTGATTCAGCTCAGTGGAGAAAATCTACAGGAAAACATTTCTGGGAGACATTTTATTTCATTGTACACTTCTGGCAAATGAAAGCTGTTCTGTGACCAGTGTATTTTAATACTTCCCATATGAAACCATCATCTGCTCTTGTCCATCATTTAACTCAGACTAGAAAAATAGTAAATTTACTGAGTTAGTCTGGCAACATCCACAAATGCAAATTCACAGAGGAGAGAAAGAAATGCAAATGCATACAGATCTATGTGCCAATCCTTAGGCAAGCTATAAAGACAACTATTCTGAAGGCAGTAGGTATAGAAAAGAGGACAGGCTAATTCCACCCAAGTCAAGCAGTAATCTATGTAACTGATGACATATTGGCATTGGAAAATAGTTTAGGTGGTTAGTGCAATATTAGAAATCATTAAAAATTACAAGAGAATAGGAATGCCTCTGAACCAGAAGAATGTCTTAAATCAGAGTGCTCTTAAATAAACTTCTGTCCAGTATCCTAATGCTGATGTCAGCCACTCTGCTGCAGTTACCCAAAAAGGGAAAACTGAAGAAAAGACCCAGGGCACCAAACATATTGTTTTGAGATTATTCATATTTGAAAAGTTTTTCAAATGCGGCTGGCTACTTTAAAAAACCTCCACATATCTTGCTCTTGCACTCAGTGAAACATAATTTGTAAAATGACCTTTCTCTGTGCTGGAAACATTTCAAACTGGATTGTTCTTACACAGTAAATATAGGAGAACTCAAATACAATGCCTACCTAGCTCAGGTTCCTGGGCATTATAAGAATGAAACTAATAATAATAGAAATTAGATAAAAACTAGGCAGCCAAAAGGGTGTTCTGTGGTGGTTCCAAGAGAAAATCATAGAGGTGATTCTTCTGGAGATTCTGTAACTGGTTAGAAGAGTTAAATAGAGCTGCATCTGGAACTTGCAAAATACCAGCAGCAGCACCTGATTTGCCAAGCTCTTAACATCTGCAATTTAATGCACTGTAAAGCAGAAGAACAAAGGTCACAGTTCCATATCTGTTGCATGTCTAAAGTCTGCCAATGATGTAGCATGTCAAAATGTGCCTTAAAGAAAATATTGGATAAAATAAAATAAATGTTTAATACTCCCTCTCTGATTAAACAGCTAATTGCAAGAACAGTGAGCATAAAAATATCAATATGAATATATACATCTTGAGAGACACAGTATTTTCTTATACAACACTTAGAAATAGATTTGAGAAACTCAAGATATATAAGAAGCCCTCTCCAAGAAAACGTTGTTTAACACTAAAAACTCTGACTACCTCAAATATAATATACATTTTCTCTTTCTAGTAAGCAGTTTTTAAAAAATCCTCTGCATTTCTATTTCTTGTCCTGAAAACCTGACCTACTGATACATCATATTGCTAGCATGTCTGATTCTTCATTAACATTTTTTTGACAATAAATATAAGTATTAATGCTCTTGAAAGTCCTCATCCCATTTTAGAAAGTCTCTACAGAGATGTGAAAATTGAAATGGTTACAGAGAAATTGAAATAAAAATGTATGAGTTTAGGTAGATGTTTTCCACATATCTTCATTATTTCCTAACTTGTTGGCAAGGTTATTATATAAACCATGCTCTAGTAACTTTACAAAAATAAATCATAAAATGTTGCCTATTTTAATTATGACACCTGTTCTGCAGCAGAGTATTATACATGTCAATAACAACAGCATGGCTTGGAGTCACAGCCGGATTTGTATCACAAATATAATCATCAATAATTTATTAATGGATTCTCTACAATAATTTGTTGATATTACATCTCTCAACCTAAAAACAAGAAAAATATTCTTGTCCATCCAAACATTATTCTATATGCAACCAGCACACTTTTTATAATTTATAATTAAAAAAGCAGTCATGAGCTCCCCAAACCATGTCCCACAGCTATTAAATGATATTATCTTTAAAATTATCAGCAGTTTATCAGACTCCTCAATATCATAGAAAAAATATAGCACCTTGAACACATTTTTTTCTGAGAAGTAAATGAAGCATAAAGGCCTAAATATCATTCATTCTACAGCTGTACAGTTGTAGTTGAGAATACAAGACAGTGATGAATCTACTTTAAAAGATGTATTATGAGACTGCAGGTAATTTTTGAATAATATTCGAGTACCTGTATCATCTGTGGGGAAAACTGCAGTGCAGGCATGTAGCTTTTAAACAGAAAGCCAAAATCACAGCTGAAGAGCAGGACAGAAAATGAAAACAGTTCTTTTCTAGCTCCTTCACCAACTGGCTGTTGAATTTTATAGGTAGATTAAGTCATGGAAGATTAAGACAGAAGCTTTGCACAGAGTACCTACCAGGCAACAGAAAGCAAAATACAGCTCTCCATTTACAGTAATGTACTATGTAAAACCAGAAAAGCTGATTGGCAAAGCAATCATGTTTAACATGTCCCTGAGGACTATAAATAAAACACTATTATATTTTATACTGGAGCTCTGTGGTATGACGACAAGCCATTAACTCAATCAGAATAATGACAGGAGGGCCATCAGAATGATAAAGCCATTCTAATGAAATGCAGACTAAGATTAAAAAGAATTAAAAGTGACAAGTAAAATCCATTAAAGGACAGCCTTTAGCTACTGTAATCAAAGGATTATTACTTTTCTTGTCAATTAACAGCTGTGTCTATTTTTTCAGGCAACACAAAAGACTATGCCAAGTGTCAAAAAATCATTATTAATAGGAGGGCTTTATTTTTATTTATTTGGCTTGTGCAAGTACATTGCAAGATCTCAAAATGAATCACAATTTTAGAAGCCATAACACATAATTAACAACAGCATTCTGATTCTCTGTTATTATTACCATTAAAACTGTGTCTTACTGAAGAAAGAAAGCAATTAAAAATGGAATCAACTGCAAGTGTATTAATCAATGTCTTTAATTTACACAAAATATTAGAAGCATACACATGTAGAAATGCTCTGATTTTCATTCCTTGACATTATTTTATCAACATTTTGCCACAATATTTCACATGGCAGACATTCCAACAATGTTGGATTCTGCAAATTGCATAGGCAAATTAATTTCCTGTTCATTAACCTTTTAAAGAATTAGCACTAAAATATAAAACTTTAAAAGTTTAAGAGGAAATTGAATTCTTGAACACAACAAAACAATTTGCACCTTTTTATATAAAAATAAAGTGTCATCCAGAAGTCAGTGCAGATTTTTATGTTTATAAACATAAAAAAAATTCATTACAAAGTCTTTTACAATTAATATTAGACAATTAATACAATTAATAACACAATAATATTAGGAGATGAAGCCAAAGAAGAGGTCACAGTAAAAATCCTTTTCTTCTTTTTTATGTATTTATAATATCTGGCCATCATCTGTGTTGTTTCCATCATCTTCAGCAAATTGCCTTTACTTTATGCTGCTTCCAAACTGCTCTGAGTACTTTTAGAATGGGAAAAATTATGTTGTTGTTCCATGCCTAAATACCTATGTCCTTTCCTCAGACAGATTATGGCAGTTTTTTGTCATTCATCCATACAGGTTTTTTTCAGCCCTACAACTTTAAATAGATGAATGAATGGCCAAACTGATTAATCTTCTACTAATTCTGCACTTCTGAAACAAGAAAAATAGTTTGCAATCTTCTCTAGTGACTAAGAGAGAAAATTAAGACACCATAACATTTCAATTACATCCACTTCAATCCACCCTGATGAAACAAGAGTAATCATGAACAAAACATCACCCCAATCCCCACCTGCAGTCTCTGAAAAGATGTCAGGATACTTTGTTCTCCCAGTACTTATCAAAGAAAGCAAGTTTCTTGAGGGTTGATAGACTACATTCAGAATTATGCATAATCACATCAATTGCAAGATTGATAGTTTCTCCTGTGAGAGGCATCTGGAAAAGCAAATATTTTCATTTGATGCAAATTGGCTCACTACAGGGAAGATAGAAATGACATTTATACCACCCAGGGAACTTTTTTTTTGGTCAAAGAGCATTACCAAAGGAATACTTTGTTTTCTGCATTAAAAACTGCATTTCTGAGACCCAGTACAAGTAAGAACCCTAATATTTTCTTCCTAATTCCCATCAATACATTGCAGATTGTCAGTGAGTCACAAGATTAAATTTTAGGTGAATCAATTGTTCAGATGCTTTGTTTGTCTTGTATATTTTTAATTTAAAAATCTGTAGAAAAGAAATATGTATTGCATTGACACAGGTGATGGAATCCTACTTCTTTACATAGTATTTAAATCCAGGATGGCGATTTTTCAGTTCAGAATTATAGGAAAAAATAGCTGCATGATACCAGAAAGAATACATTCATTTTTGCTAAAACACTTAATAAAATATTATCTATGATATCGTATGAACAAAAAAAAGCTTTTTTAATCCTTATCATCTCATCAAAACTAAGCAAAAAAAAAATAAAATCTGGCATTCTTGTGAATTATTATTTTCTTCCACTTCACCTAAGAAGCAAAGGCAATGAAGGAATAAATTCAAGTAAGATTCCTGAGGGAGTTCTGTCTTTTATTCTCACTTTAATCACATCATTTGTGTCTAATAGTGCCAGTAGGCAATGTTATATTTTTTCCTGTTTTCCCAGACATTATCTTCTAAATTCTTCTTTCCTGGGTTGTTTAAAGCATCCTGCTTGCTCTACTCTTGGAGAGAAGCTGTTTTCTGTGGCTCAGTGATTTCACCATATAATGCCATGACCTTTGGAAAGATTTTTTCCCCTCTGAGTCTATTCTCAGAGCGGCTTTAGAGAGGTCTGTTCACATCTTTGCAGCCTGCCTAGAGGAGCTTGTTCATCAGCAGTCAAACCTCTGGAGACAAGCACAGTCAGCACAGTTCTGGTAAGGAGCACATCTCTTAGCTGTGTGACACGTTTCACAGACAAGAACTTCAGAGAGTTTTCCATACAAGTAGATAGGAAAGCAAAAGATGGGTGTCCCAGAAGCTTCTGCAGATATTTTTGCTGAATGAAACACTTTGTAGTTTCTCTTTCTTGTACCTAGGTGTGCCAACTTTCCCTAGCATGTCACATCTCCTTTCAAAACAATGGCAAGGATAAGTGTTCTCTGACGGTTATAAAATGAAGAGTAATTGCACTAAAGTGTGGGATATAATGTGAGAACATGAATAACATGGATATTAATAAAGTCTAGCTATGCCTAGTTGCTGCAAAATATTACTATTTTCCATTTTGTAGGACCAGCCTTGCTACCAGTTCCAAAGTTGTTCATATCAGAATATTTTGCACAACTCCATCTGCAATTTCTCATTCCTAATCCTATAAGAAACTGTTTGAGCAGCATTTGGACAAGAGGAATATCGAAGAACTGATTGAGGATTTACAGTTCCAGTCTTCCAGTGAAGGAAGTTACTTGGCCTTTAGCCACAATTGCAATGGCAGTAGGATCAGATTGTTGTAAATTATTTTCTATGAATCCTGAAGAACTGGAAATTATTTCAAATGACGTTAATAAGGGTTAATTCTCACAAGGAGCATAATTTGATTTGAACATGTCTAGAAAAGTCGTGGGGGTTTATATTTAGTTTTCTACAATATTTTATTAATAATTCTGTTTTCCTTTATTTTTTTCTGGAATTCTCTTAATAAGCATCACCTAATATGGAGGGATGGATGGATGGATGGATGGATGGATGGATGGATGGATGGATGGATGGATGGATGGATGGATGGACTTGTTGACCTTCCATCACATCAGTTTTCATGCACCAAAACATCTATTGTAACATAGAGCTGCATGATATTTTTTCCCCTTGCAAGAAATCTAACTAATGTTAGTGACCGATCTTTTTAGATTTATTGTGCCAGATGTTTGGGGTTTTTGACAGACAGTTTGCTCCCTGTATTTGTTTTACCTCAGAAGGATTAAAGTTTCTATTTATACAGGGGCTTTTATAGATTATATTTTTTCTTACTGATTAAGTTTGTGGGCCATTTTGTAGGCCAGATGCCTACTCAGTCCTAACTGAATTCTTTGAGAAACTTGGTCTATTAAGGATATATTCAGGCCAATGCAACACAAAATGTCTTCAGACACCACCACATTATATTTACTGTGTGGTATTTCTTTGTGTATTTCAACACATTTTTCCTTTCTCTAGCAGAAAAATATATAAGAGCATACAATAACAGAGAAAAAAGCTCATCATTTAACTGATGGTTTATAAATATAATGAAAGATTTTAATTTACACTGAAAATCTGGATCAATAATTATTTATCCCTGCATCATTTTCCACTCAAATTGCCCTTCTTTGGAACTTCAAACATATCTTAAATACAAGGACAAACATTCTCATTCTGCTCAGCAAGACAATCTACAGAACAATCTACATGTAAAGTGCTGAAGGGTGTTCATCACTAACAGCAATCAGATTGTACCTGGTCTACATGTACACTTATGCAAAAAGTGTTTTGAATTATAAAGTTGTACTTCTGTGAAAGGGACTTACATTCAGCCACCTGCTGAAGGAGCTGGGGATGCCACTAGCAGTCAGGCTGTTGGGTGATTTCCCCACACTAGAGGAGTTTGCTGAATGCTGCAGAACCTGTTTTCTCCCCAGCAGTGAGGACCCTGCAGACAGCAGTTCCTCACACAGGTGAGACTGCCTATTGATGACTGGATTGGGTGGATGTCAGAATGAGATCATTTACCTGGAGCACCTTTACTACCTCCAACCTGACAATGATAATTGTCATCCACTGCTCAGATCCTTTCTTCCGAAGTAAAGTGTCACTTTTTTACACAGGAAGGAAAAAATTAAACCACTACCTGTCTTTCACAAATTTTAAAAGTGTCCAACTTTGCTTGAGAAGATATTTTTTTCTGCTGTTTCACAGCAACTCAAAGTCAAACAGGTGTCCAAGGTCCACACACAGTTGAAACAAAAGCCAATATCTCTAAGGGCTTCAGATCCATTCAATATCTAGCTAGATAGCTGAAGTAAACCCATAGTGTTTATAAATGTTTTAATCTTCACATTGAACAGGAAAAATTATGAGTGAGGATAGTTCCAACTCTGCTTGAAGAAATTGAAGTGTGATCTGCACTTCATTCCTTTTCTATTCTTAAATTTTAATATTCCTACAGTACTTGTGACTTCCCATGATGTACCAAGAACACACTGCAAGGCAATGTTGAAATGCAGCTGCCATATCCCAAATACAAGACAGAAACTAACACAGATACAGGCAGGAAGAGCTATTTTAACTTCTCCTGTCAGTCAGAAATATTGTCTGGCTAAAAGTTTCAATGCAGCACATATGTTTAAATTTATCACACAACTTCACAGAGAAAAATATTTCAGTACATGCAAGTTCTTTGCTGAACTACATAGTGCAGCAGCAGTTGAGGCTGAGATGACTGAGGTCCCAAACACAGTAACATGTTCATCGTATATGGTCCGTAAAATTCTGTAATAGATGAACCTTTTCAGGTCTGGGGTTGTGATTTGTCTCCCTTACAACGCAATTTTTTGGAAAGATGAGTCATTCTCAAGCAAATTAAATGCTTTGCACACCATTTCACTTTTGTCATGCATTATTAAAGACCAACATATCTTTAGCCATACATTTTGTGTAATTCAGCCATTCCTTATGTTCCTTTCCATAAAACACACTTGGGCTGTTGTCACCATCACAATCCCATAAACTGTGATGCTGATGAAAGGGTCAGCACATAACAGGCAATGAGGATAAGCTTCATGTTCAGAAAGATGCATGATTTTTCTGACCTAATATTACTCTGCAAAAGTGTAAATATCCAGGTTATTATTTATTTTTTATATCCCTTTTATATCCCTCTACAGTTAACAAAAAACACTCTCTTGAGTGCTAATATTTTGAATATGATTAGTAAGAAGACTCCCTTGAATGCTTTCTCAGAATTATAGTAGTGGCAGGAGAGATACCTAAAGAAAACTTTTAGATGGTTAAATCCAGATTACATAAATCCTCCCCTACATGCATGCATGAACATCTCAAGACATGTACATTGCATTGGAAGAACTTTCACATCATATTGGGAAGTTATAAATAAAATTATGTTGCTTAACACTTTCTGATGGCCCATGAATTATTTCAGATATACTGGTCAGTTAACTTATTAGAAAGACTTGAGTTTTAATCTGGCAGAAACCATGATCATATTATTCCAACTCCAAATTGCTGGCCTTCCATAGGCAATTTTTCTACTTAGTTTGATCATGCTTACTGAACTGTGTTTTCTGAGCTTTCTGATAATGATTTTAACAACTTTTGAAGCACTGAATATTTTCTGGCTGGAATAGCCATTATAGCGTGCAAACACTCCAGCACTGACTTTTATGTTTCATCTTGCATTTTTTAAGTTGAGCACATAGAATTGCTGCCCATTTCCCTGAATGCACAAACCCCAAGTATTCTTGCTGGATATCTGATATCAAGTCTTATTTCAGAATAAGGAGGTTAGCTTTCTCAGCTCCCATCAGACTCAGTGATGTAACACAGAAGAGAAGGGTGACAAGAAATAACAAAAGGTTCAGCAATGACCTGTCAAATGCCAATCACTTCAGCAATTTTGGACCACACTTCGAAAGAGACTCAGGAGCTAAATGCATCAAGAGCATATTTTTGACTAACATAATGTTACTGTATTGTTTTGTTGACAAGAAAAGTTTCTGGCAGCTCTTTGGCATAAAAAGCTTTGCTCCTTATGTCTCTCTGAAGGTTCATTTCCCCTCTGAGGTTCATAGCCAGCCAAGTTAAAACTGGTGACTAGGATTTATGCCCAGAAGAGAGAAAGGCAGTGCACTGTTTTATACAGAGGTAAATTTCAAATTTAACTGCATTATAAAGCTCATACCTTTGCAGATAGTTATAGAAATGTTTAGCCAAAACATACATGAGTGGGAAGGAAGCTGGTCATTATGGTTGTACTGAAAGGGTTCCTGTGGCTGGAGAGAGGGTGTTAGGGGAACCTCAGGGATCTCACGGGCTGGGAGTGATGGGGATCAGCAGTCACAAGAGTTTTTCTGAAGGGGCAAAGCAGGACCCCACAGCTTGGGCCCATCCCCAGACAGGAGCAGGGCAGTGGGGGCATCCCCAGCCCCGGCACTGGGCACTGAGCTGGGATGGGGCAGAGCAGGGATGTGGGCTCACAGGCAGAGCTGTGAGGAAAAGGAGCCCAGAGCTGCTACAGAGTGGCTCTGGCAGGGACATCTCCAGATGTTTCTGGGAGTGAAATGAGCCCCAGCAGGAGCTGGGCAGGAACATCAGGCCTCTTGATGTCCTCTAGACTGGGACAGGATGGACCAGTTGAAAACTTGACTTTGTTAGATATTTTCATTGAAAATTTTAGCACAGCAGGTAACAGTGCAATAAGGAAATTTGGAAGCTTATCATTTATATATTACAGGTAAAATACACATGTGCATATCATAAGAAATATTTATCCAAATGATACAGTTGGACTATCCTGAGGATAGAAAAGCTGGAAACAGGATGAAAAACAAAAGCTGCTATCCTACACAAAGCAGTTTGGAACCCAAGGCAGAAGAAAAGGGACAGAGTTTAATAACAGTCATAAATTATGTCTGTCATCAGTTTGGAGATGATAACATAAAAATAGAACAGGGAAATTCAAATTTTTAGCTGCCCTAGTCAAATATTATACGACTGTACAATGGTTAGCCCACCTGGACCCAAAGCCAGGTTCTACTTGCCTCAAGGCACCTCACTGGAATGACAGAATTAAAGTTTGCCATTTCAGTTGTGACCAGGAAGCAAGTGAGAGTCATCATGATTTATTTCTGTTTTATATCCTGAAGGGAAGGTAAGAACTATTTGAACTGAAGAGTAGTGCTAGAAGACTTCTAAATCTGTGGACTAATAAAGGCCTAATGCCTAATAAAATTGCTGGGGGAAAAAAGAAAGTTAGATATTGATGATAAAATACTTACTGTAGAATAAAAAAATGATGGAGAAATTAACTAACAGCAGTGGAAGAACAAAATCAACTCTTTTACATTTTAAACTCCATTCCAAACACAATGATATCCAATAACTAGAATTCAAAGTGAGGAAGTTCAAAACATAATTTTTCATTAAGAAGTAAAAGTATGAGCCATTAATTTGTGCAGTAGTTTATTCAATTGCCAATTGTAAGAGAAAACATTTATGCACATTTTCCAGAAAGAAATATATTGCCTTTAAAAAAAGATTAACACACTGGTAGATAAGTGGTTCAGATCTCACACCAATGAAACTGTAAGTTATAAGATGATATATGGCATCTATGGACTGAGTGCCAACAAAATAACATTTTGATATCTTGAAGTTCTTGTCTATACTTTTAAAAGAAGCATTAGAAACTTTACAGAATGTTTTAAATTTCCTGTTCTTTGCCCACAGGTTTTGGGTGGCCTACTTTAAAAATTGATGTTATAGGAAGAAATACCAGAAGAGTTTTTCTACATGTTGGCTTTCTGAGAAGTTTGAGTTGTTCTCAAATTGATTTGGCATCAGCATTAGCAAAAATACACTTTCACACAATATCTGAAAAATGAAAAATTAGTAACATTTTTGAAGATATTGTGCCTGACATGAAAAGGGTCATTAGTATACTTAAATTACACTGGAACTTTGTAATATATTAGATGTCCCATGAAGAAAGAATAAGACATGTACCAGAACAGAAAAAAATAATTTATCTTGTCCACATCTGTTTTTCAAAGACAAGGGCAGCTATGTCTGAAATGTTTTTTTTAATTGCAATTAAAAAATACATCAATATTGCTCATTGCATCTCTTTCAGCAAGATTATTCCAACTGGTAACTCATTTTAGAACTCTTTCCTCTTGTATTTTGTGGTAATTTAAACTTATCTTCTTAGATACAAACATGAACAAACAATTTTGTCACTTTCTTCTCCACTGCAGCCTCTAAAAGATTATTACAGTATTCAAAATATTTAAAGAAATACATTGGTCTTCTAATGAAAAAAAAGGATCAAAACCAAGTGTTGACCCCATGTACACTCCCACAACTCTTATTTCTACATGTGTCCTACAATTTTGTTGCAAAAGGCCCAAAAACTTACCATAGACTGAAAGCAACTTGCTTGATTTTAATTTAAATTTTCAGCAGAAAAGCTTGATAACAACATTGACCAAAGTAACTTTGAAAAATATTTCCTGGCCCGTGGGCTACAATATAATTTTGGCACATGTTAGTACATTATTCTGAGCTCTGTAGTATCACCAGCAATGGTGTGGCAGCAGGACCAGGGCACTGGTTGTCCCCAGGTACTTGGCACTGGTGAGGCTACACCTGGAGTCATGCTCAGCTTTGGGCCCCTTGCTGCAAGAAAGACATTGAGGTGCTGGAGTGTGTCCAGAGAGGAGCAGTGAACGCAGGCAACACAAATCTGGTGTGGAGCTGCTGATGGAGCTGGGGTTGTTCAGCCAGGAGGAGTCTCAGGAGGGACCTTATTGCTCTCAATAACTACCTGAGAGGAGTCCGTGCCCAGGTGGGGACCAGTCTCTTCTCCCAAGGAACAAGTGACAAGAAGACAGGAGATGGCCTCAAGTTGCACAAGGAAAGACTTAGGTTGGATATAAAGAAAAATCTTTTAATTGAAGGGGTTGTCAAGCCTTCCCAGGGAACTGGTTGAGCCACCATCCCTGGAGGTATTTAAATGTGGTGTAGATGCAGCATTGAGGGACAAGATTTATTGGTGTACATGGAAGTATAAGGTTAATGGTTGGACTAGATGACCTTTAAGGACTTTTCCAAACTAAAGATTCTGTGATTCTCTGATTCAGTATTTGAATACTACCAATGAGATTTCCTCTTTCAGGAAACATTTAAGCAAACATTGTTTGTTTCAGAGTTGCTATATTGAATTACTGAGGCACGTATTTTTTACTTGGTGTGTCCTGTGGTCCTGTGTAGCATTCTCTGCATGTAATTTTATTACTGGATTTAAAATCAAAAGCTGAAATAATTTAACATTGCTCATTATTGTACTAATAATTTTAAATTATTATGATTGTTTCAAAGTAAATATTTGTCTATAAAAATAGAGACTTTTAGGATCGCTTTAGGATCTTGACATCAACTGGAAAAATAATTACTAATATTTCAATTTTCAGTAGACACTTCTTTCCATCATTTCAATTCACACTCATTTTAGGAATATTATAATTCTAAAGTACAGGAAAAGGTTTTCATTAGTAAAAAGAGATATGACTTTTCATACTGGAATCTTAAAACAGTGAAAGAATGTCTGAAAGGCAGTTTTAAAACTCATGCCTTTATCTTGATCTATTATCTTGACATGAGCTGAGCACAAAAATGCATTATATGGTCTGAGCAGGTCAGGGCTTGATCTGACCAGGCAGGCTGTAGAACTACTTTTCTTTCTTTCTGCAACTTCTCCAAGACTAAATGATCTTTTACTTTGCTAAAAATAGCCCCATCCCTTTGATTTTAGATGTCTGACAATTTACACTTCTCCTGCCTTGTGCCATTGTGGTGTTGCTGGTTCCTCTTACTGGTTGAATTTTAGGAACTATTTCAGTACATTCAAATTGTTCAAGACTAGGCTGCCTACAACAGTGTAATATACTTCAGTTTTCTATTTAATATAAGATGTAAACCTCAGATTTTCATTTCTCTCAACCCTATTTATCTATCTACCTCTATCTATCTATCTATCTATCTATCTATCTATCTATCTATCTATCTATCTATCCATCTATCTATCTATCTATCTATCCATCTATCCATCTATCCACCTATCCATCTATCCTTCCATGATTCTGCTGCCCACAGAACATCTTTACTTAACTAATACACTACTTTCTATACCTGCTCCAGTAATTTGCATATTAAGGTTCACGTCTTTGGTTTTTTCTAACAGAAACTATTGAAAAATAACAAAAATCCTGCCATTCTAAAGGTTTAGTTTTTCATGCATAAATTAATTATGTCTTTTGATCATCTTTTGATCATAATCAACTCTTTCTGATTAGTTTTTTTCTTATATTAGAGCAGAGAATAAACAATGCTCTCACCAGAAAACCTGAGATAAATTTAAGCAGAGTTATAGCAAGATTATGACTTTTGAAGTCTCAGGACTACCCCTGACCATATAAATATGTGTAACAATTTATACTAAACCAATTCTAAGGTCCTAAGTCAAAATTTTCTGTAAATTTGACATTTCCATCATTATTTCCAACTTGGAATGGATTTTTTTTATTTTTTTTTTTTTACTTTCAACAGGTTTATTTTAACCCAAGCAGTTTTGAAATACTGATAGAATACACAGTTCCAGCTTTCTTCTACTTAAGCTTAGGAGTTTTAGCAAGCAATTTAGGATAAGGTTTCTTTCTTGTTTTTCATAAATAGTGGCTCTTCAATTCATCAAACATTTTAATTCATTAAAATTCACAGGACTTTCACACTTGATTAAGTAAATCTTCATAAGTGCAACAACAGAATGAAAATATCTCAAAGTCATTAATTACCTGTTTATTCTAATAATAAATATTAAATCATTTGCTATAATATAATAATATAAATCATTACATTAAAAAAGCATATAAATCATTTGCTATAATGAAAAAGAATGAAAATATATTTTCCCCAAGAATAACTGGGCCACCACCACTTCACAGGACAATGGTGCCAGTAAAATGCTTTGGTGTAGTAAATTGCTGAAGGAGCTTGCTCCTAGGCCATCTCCAGGTTATCTCCTTGGCACCTTTAATGGTGACTTTGCCATGCACTACCTTCACTCCTCTGTGAGGTGCCCCACCCAGGGAGGCAAAGATTTAGTTTCAGATAAGCATTGTTAAAGTGAGAGGTGTGGCTTTAAAGCCCAGGAAGAGTAAATTCCATCTCTCTAGAATTGCCCCACTCCAGACCCTCGTGGGGTGGCAGCCCAGGGAGTTCTGATTGGGTTTGAGACCCTGGGGTTTCTCCCTTGCTCTGTTCCTATTAGACCCCGACCTTTAATTCCACCCTGGTTCTGTCCCACAAACCCCAGGACTCTGCCTCGTTCGGAGCTCTTTGTCTCTGGGTCTAAGCTGAGTTTGTTCCTGTGCTGAATGAATGGTTTCCTGAGCAGAAACCTGTCTCATTGGAGTCCCATGCTGGTCACTGGTAACTGCAGCCTCCCTGGACATGATCCTGAGGCCCCAGAACTCAACATTCCCCCTGACTTGCAGAACAAAAGTCCTGTTTAAATTTCTCTCCTGGGCTCATAGCAAACCACTGGCCAGTCTGAGAATGAGGAGTAATAGACTTTTTGCGATAATATTAGGGGGAAGGAGAAGTAGCCAGAGATTTTCATGCAGGAGAAGGATTTAACTTCTGCACCTTCTTTCACAGACACGTGGCTCTTCATCTTCTTATCAACCTTGAGTTACACAGGCTGCATTTATTAGTGCGTAAGACTCCTCTATGCATATCTTTAAAATGACCCTCATTTTACTTCAAGACATTCAATTGTTCCTTGTTTTCCCTATTAGTATGCCCCAGTGAACACTAGCATTCATCACTAGAAATGTCAGACATAACCGAGAATTTCTTCAAAAGCCATTTTTGTTACTCACATACAAAGAGAAAAGAAAAAAAAATGGTATTTTATATAGCTTCAGTTTTCTTCAATGTGTCCTTGATTTATGGTACAGCTGTCCTTGATTCCTTTGTTTGAGTTTTACATGAATACATCTTAGGTAAAGAGTGCACAATATTATGTACATGCAGATAGCTACAGATCCTCCCATGTACTGCTTAAAAGAGAATTATAAAACAATGACAAAATGTACTGTCCTTTCACACTGAAAATCTTACAGTATAATCAAAACTGACTTGCTTCACGTATGCAGTGTGCATTTTGTTAATTAGCTTCCTTCAGGCACCTCTGAAGCAAAAATCAATTTTTCACAGGATCATTTTTCCCTCCTTGTAATAAGCAACACTTAATATTTGCTGGTACTGTGATAAAATGTATTTTGAGGTATTTTTATGGAGTACTAAATTAAATGTTTCAATTAGAGCTTCAGTGAGCTGTTCAGCAAAGATTTGAATGAACCTCTGTAGGCCAACCTTAAAAAAAATCCGCAGGCCTATATTTTCATGCACTCTATAAAGATGTGTCTGACTTGCAATTAAAATAATTCATTTTTCTAAATGAGCTGAGAGAGATCACATCTCTTTTGCTCAATTACTCCTATTTCAACTACTTTTTCTATGTTATTGCACCCATGTGACTCTGGAGCAAAAAAATAACATAAGAGTTTGGAGAGTAAGATTGGAAGTTAGGATCTGTGAGCTCCAACTTTTGAATATGAAACAGAAAAGATAATTTTGATTGTTTTGTTGAGTTTTCCCAACAGGCAAAACCCTTCAACATCCATCAGCTGAACATCTCTTTAGACTTTCTCTATTAGCATCCTCAGGGTCCCACCATAAGATACTTATCCTAAGACTATTGTTTCTTGCCCTGTCTCTTTTCTTTGGTCTTTAGGCTTGTCATTGCCCCCTTGAAGCTGTTTTTATCTGCTGTCATTAGGAATATTCCATGTCTGTCAAATTAGAGCTTTGAACACTGCAAGTCTCATGAGAGAGTGTTTCTTAATCTTTGCTTAGCAGTGTAGACTGGGAATATATCTGACATCTTTTTAGTTTCTTTATTCTCTAGGTTTTTTTCTTCTTGGTGGCTAAGGATTGTGATAAAACAGATGGTTCCTGTGAAAGTCCTAATCAATTTGATAGGAACACAGCCACAACTTTTTTATTACACAAGGTATGCAACATACTCATAATAAAACTGAAAGTAGCTCAAAACATTTTCACTTCTCCCAGTCACGCCTTTCATAATTCAATCTCATAAGTGTTTAGAAATACAAAGCAGAATCTTTTTTTTTTCAAGCAACTTTTCCTTTATAAAATTTATTCCCAAACAAGAAACATAATAATGCAAGAAGCAGGAAAAGAAATTGGCAGGATTTTTGTATAAAATACTATGTAATTTTACTAATTTTATATTAGTACCTGGGAAAAACAGAGCTGTTAAGTGTAAGGTAAATTTCTGAGATGACTCAGTGCCACAAGTTCAGATCTCTTAGACAACTATGAGCATCAAATTCATCATTCATTGGTAGTATGTGCATTTAAAGGATGAAAATGTTTATTATTTATAATTTTGTGGGGTACTTTTTTGTAAGATCGGATTTGGGTGCAGTTTTTTTAACCTGTTTTATATTATTTGTACTTTAGACATCTCAACGCTCAGACACACACAGACACTGGCATATATTTATGCTTAAATATGTGCTTTATTGCTGTCCTACAAAAGTCAGAATAGAAGAACAAAACAAAGGAAGCAAAAGGGAGATAGAGAAAAATTACTGTACATTTCCTCTCCCCTTAAATGGGCACTTGCAAAAGCTAGCATGAAAAAAATCAGAAGTATACACAACTTGGATAGTCATGAGGTCAATAAAATTTCAGGAAGTTTACTCAAGAGGAGCTGTAGAATAAGAAATTTTTATGAATGAAATGATACTGAACTTAGTCAGTAGCTTTCCTAATGATCAGAACCGATTATAAAGGAAAACAGTCATAAGGAAAAAAACTCCTAATAAACACAAAACATAAGCTAGAGACAAACAAAACACCCAGAATAAACACCAACGTGGTCTTTAGACAAATAACATTCTACCATGTAATATTTTCTGACACTGACTAATGTTTTCTTTTTGCATGGGTAGCTCATAGACACTCTATAAGAAATTATTCTGTTTAGAGAGACTCGAGCAGCAAATAAACTTCAGCTGAGTGCACTTAGCTCTCAAGAACTGCACTAGAAATAAAAACAAACATTATTTAAATATCTAATCAGATAGATATCTAGTATATGTGTGCTGCACTGTTAAATTGGCTGCATCATACATATAATATATATCCTGTTTACCTTGTATGCAAATGGTAATGTGTTATTTTAGTGCACCCATTTAATCTACACAGTAGAAAATATGGAGACGAAACAATTTTCCACTTTGATGAAATGCTGGGTTTAGTTAATTTTTATTTTTTTTTGCGGTCTAGGCAATTATACCAATCCTTCGAATGTCTTAGTCATTCTCTCTCCCAACCTTAGCAATTAATTTACAAAAATAATTACATTTATATTATTTCAGTATCTATGTTGATAGAAAAGCTGTTGTGTTTTCCAATAAAACAGTATTTTCATTGGATAGTTTCTAAATAACATTCTGTTAGCAATATGGCTGAAATCAAATTAATTATAAATGTAACTAAAAGGGTGTCACAAGGTTAGAAACACCAGTAAACCATGTGTCACAGCAAACATCACATTAAACATGCTTTCAGGATTTAATTCTGAAGATTTATGTCACTTGACTTATCTCTTCCATTTCAATGTGTGCATATATCTCCCAAGACATAAGCATTATAAAAACTGACTATTGCTGCTAAAAACAATAGAGGGTTTTGTTTTCCTAATAGCACAATTGGTTTCCCAAACAGGAAATTAGAAACAGCACCCTTAGGAGTATTTTTGAACTACAGTGAAATGAAATAAAACTCTCTTCATTGCTATTGACAGAACCTAATAAAATGTTTCACACTAAATTGCCTTTGATGCATCTGTACATAAAATTAATTATGCAAATAGTATAATATCTTATCTCTACAGATAATTACAACAGTAATCATACTTATGCTGGTTTTTTTTTTCCTTTTCACAGGTGAGTCTATTCCAAAAGTGATGTGAAATTAAACTCTGTGATTTTACCTACATTACAGCTGCCTGGTGTATCACAGAGGGGCTGAAGCCAGGACACCCCACCACAGCCCGTCCAGTTTAGTGCTCTGCTCTGGACAGGGTCAGCTGGAGCAGGACACCCAGGGTGGTGTTCAATCAGGTTTTCAGTATGTCCAGGGATGGACATCACTTGTCCAGGGATGTCCATCCCTGAGCAACCTCTGCCAGTTCTCAGTTACCTACACAATAGAAAAAGATTTTCTTAATGTTCAGACAGAGCCTCCTGTGTTTGAGTTTGTGCCCATTTCTTTTTGTTCCATCACTGAGCACAAAAAAAGACCCTGGCTTCGTCATCTTTGCACTCTCTCTTCAGGTATTTATATACATTGATCAGATTCCCTCTGAGTTCTTTTCTTCTCCAGACTGAACAGTCCCAACTCTCTCAACCTTTTCTCTTGAGAAAGATGCTCCAGACCTTTCAACATTTCTGTGTCCCTTTGTTGGACTCTTTCCAATATGTCCACGTCTCTTTTGTACTGAGGAATCCAGAACAGGACCCTGTACTTGCAGTGTGGCTTCACCAGTGCAGTGACTTCTTTCCAGCGTAGCTGGATTGTGTCTGCGACAGCTCTTGTCAAGATTCAACTCCAGGTGGGCTTTGCCTTTCCTAACTGCATTCCTGCATGCTCAGACAGTGTCTCTGTCTTCCTTTTGACTGCTCTCATCCTACTGCCACCTTTGTATGATTCCTTTTTTGTTTCAGTTTAGTCAGGAGCACCTTATTCAAACCTGCACTCTCCACACATATGCTAGACTTCCTTCTTGATTGTTCTTGGGCTTAGGAGACCTGTTCCTGTCCCTCAGCCCCAAAACAATTCCCAAGCATATGATGGGAAGCCTTATGTAGCTGGTGTTGCAAACACATGATGTCCTGAAGAACACACCTCTTCACTGTGCTGAGACATTGGGTCATCCAGGGCAGAAACTGTCAGCCCTTTTTTACCACAAAGACCATCTCACATGTTTTCTTCCAGAATTCTCCAACTCAAACACAAATGGTTTCAACATGCTGCCATTCCAGACACTGTTTTCACATTTTCCTGTGTCTCGTGCACTCTTTTAAATGACAGCAAAGAAGAAATAGGAACAAACAAGATATGCATCTCATGAAATGCATTCTCACAATCATGGAAGTTTGCCTTCTGCATTCCCCCACCTGCTGTCTTTGTTTATTGCCATCCCTTACTGTGTTATGTGCAATTTAGATTGCATGCTCCTTGAGGTAAGGATCTGTCAGATTTTATTTGTCTGTACAAATGGTATGTACACCTATGGCTCTACAGAAATAATTAATAATAACAATTTATGACAGAGTACATTGCTACCAATCATCACATATTGTGTTCACTCTGGTAAGACACAAAAGGCTTTTCTAATGGAAGTGGAATAACATGCCCTATTTCTTGATGGTTGACTTCTTAATATATTATCTGTATAAGCCTGAAGGACTCCTGAAGAAGAGCTCATTCTTCCAAAGCTGATCTGTATTTCCAACTTTTATACTTAAAAAAATACTGAGATTTTCTCCAAGATGTGCTTTTTGTTATATATCCTGAGACTGACAAACCAATTCTGGTAATGCAAAAGTTCTACTGTTATCATTGTGGCACATAACATGGATTTTTCCACACTAAATTCTTCACATAACAGGACAGGAGAAATGCAGTAATTGTTTGATATATGCAGATACAAAACAAAACACAGGAGTCTCTTCTCTAGATTAAATTAATTTGCTACAAAAATTAGCCAAGTATCTGGTGTACTTCACAAAAGAAAAAAGTCATCTCTGAGGAATTTATAGAGTTTATTATCTTTTTCCAATATGAACAAAGAAACTAAGTTACTCTTGTATGTAGGAAAATTTTGCATCTACACCTTCAAATATTGGTTTACTTGAAGTCACTACTCTGGAAAACAACTATATTATGCAATGTATTTGAATCTCCTTTTGCAGTCAATAATTATATTTGCCCACTAGATTAGAAGAAGTATGTTTAGAATTTGTAATTACAAATATATTAAAGAAACTACTATGCCATGGAAGACCTGATTTTCCAATTCTTAGGGAGGAGTTTGTGGAATGGAAATTTCCACAACACAACAAAAGCTGAGATGTTTCTTTCAGAAACACTGTGCAATAATCAGAAAAACCTCTGAACTAAAGAGCTCCAAAATTTTCTAGATGTGCAAAAAAGCTGTTTAGAAGGAGACTGCATTTTCCCAGAGAACCTGATCAAAAAATCAAATTGCTAGGTATGGCTGCATGTGAAGAGGAAGAAGAACGAAGGAGAAGGAGAAGGAGAAGGAGAAGGAGAAGGAGAAGGAGAAGGAGAAGGAGAAGGAGAAGGAGAAGGAGAAGGANAGAAGGAGAAGGAGAAGGAGAAGGAGAAGGAGAAGGAGAAGGAGAAGGAGAAGGAGAAGGAGAAGGAGAAGGAGAAGGAGAAGGAGAAGGAGAAGGAGGAGGAGGAGAAGGAGAAGGAGAAGGAGAAGGAGAAGGAGAAGGAGAAGGAGAAGGAGAAGGAGAAGGAGAAGGAGGAGTATTTTCAGAATTACTACATCTGCTATCCTGTACATATACATCTTACAATTATTTTTCATCCCTTCAGAATTAAAAATATAAAATATATCACAGCTTTGTAACATTGCAGAGGAAACTCTCTTTGACAAAACAAGTGAAGTTTAAACCGTAAACATTTTTAGAAAAAAAAAAGTGCATTATTTGTGGTTTTATTATTTGTTTTATATACATTTCCATTATTTGGAATTCTATAGTTCAGTTTGTATTGACATTTTTTAAGCTGCAGATTCACTGTTTACTGACAGTTTACTCTTGATAGCTTATGGCGTTGTTTTCTTGATTGGACCTCTCAGGAAAATGTCTTCACATATCTCAGCACCCTTTGTAATCTTTTGTAACATCAATAAAAATTAATAATACTGACCTTTATGAAGTACTTCGACTTCTGCCAAGGCATGAAGGTTGCTCTCTACAGAAGTCCCATGTACTGCTTGTACACCATTAACAGAGATTTATTTTAGCTCCTTTACATGGACTGAATTTCACACCAAATTGATTTTATTAACTCATTACACTAATTTTATCTTGTTCAAATGTATTTAATGTCTCTCCTTTCTGTAGCATAGATTGTAACAACTTTAGTCAAACAAACTGTGCTCTATTATGTTTTGGTTTTGGTTTGGGCATGAATATATTTGTGTTTCAGACACCCAGAAATTCCTTGCTAACTGCTAAACAACATATGTAATAGATTACATGTCAATCTTTGACATAAAAAATATGAAAGGAAACAGTCTCATTTTTTCCATTAACTTGATCACTCTACATGTCTGTAGCTGGAAGAGAGGAAGGGAAATGGCAGGAGACCTTTGTGCAAGCTGCAATCTTGAGGGGCAACCTTAGGAGAAACAGCTATCCTGTTATGCTGGGCAAAAAACTCCCTTCCCTTCCCCTTCCCCTTTCCTCTCCTCTCTGCTCCACTCTGCTCACACATCCACTCCTGCTCCCTCTCGTGTCCCTGTGTGGCCTCTGAGGAAAATTTTGTAATTTCCCAAATTATGATTTATAGTCTTGATTATTAAAATTTGCTATGTTATTTTCAAATTGAATGTTGTATTAAAAGTATTTTAAAAAGTGGTTTGTCTTTCTGACTAAATGTAGCAATGTGTGGCATCTTTCAAACGGGGATTGTATTGTTTACTGGGGACACAAGCTGGTGTTTTCTTGATGTTTTACAAAGGAAAAACAGCTCAGAAGTAAGGGGTAATATGAAGATATCTTTAAGACCTGAGAACAAATTGCATGAATACTGAAGATAGACAAACACGCAAGCATTGTAAAAATGTCTGCTTATAAATTGAAATTTATTTATGACTCAGTTCTGAAAGAATGGGAAAAGAGTGTCCTCAGAACAAAAATCTGAAACAAAATAACATATGCAATATAAATATCAGATTTGACCCATGCTAGCAAGATCTTTTTGCTGAAGTAGATAGAAACTTAAAAACATCCAAAACATTTACATCTCTTTCTAACTGCAATCTTTGCTACTATTTGGAGAGAGCCACCTCAGGGCAAAAACCAGCAAGGTGTTCAATCTTACACACAAACACTCAAAAGCAAGAGAGGATGGGAAATGGATACTCCACTCAAATTGGAGTAAATTAAGATAACTACAAAAAGGCTACCTGTGTTTATGACATTCAGTGTGGTAGGAACATTCTGTGTCGCTGAAACTGGCTAGCTTGAATCCACCCATACCCACACTAACAAATACCTTTTTCTCTGAGACAGAAACAATGTGGTCTCTGCCTTTTAATAACTCTCCAAATGTGCTCATGAACTGTATGGGAAAATGCAAACTGGCCTGGGCCCAAGTGTATTCCAGGAATAATTTTAAAATTTAATTGCAGAGATAATTGTGATCCAGTGCTTATGACTGTTTCCTGACACTACTTTCTGTATGTGTACAAACACAGCCAAAATATCTGGTTTATGTTTCTCAGGGCTTCTGTGCAAATTGGCATTAGATCTTTCAGATTTGACAGTGCACATGGATTAAGTGACTGGACACTGGCCTTCCAAAAAAAAATTATATACATTTCCAAGAATAATATAATAAACAAATAGGCTGCTGATTAGAGAACATAGGTCTAATACTAATAGGTCTGTTTCTTTCTTATGTTCTCCACATAGCATTTGAAATAGTCCTCAGACCTGGGAGTCTGCATGCCAGAAGCTGAAAAGCTTCAAAATAATCTGACATTCATATACAGACTGACATAAAGGAAATTATGTGTTCCCTTTGTGATAGGTGATTAACTGGAAAACTACTGTACATGTTCAGTCTGTAAGTTGGGTCACCCTTGATTGCATATCAAAATCAATTGCATATCAATCAATTTGGTGCTGCTTTGCACATGCTGTGCCATACTTAGGAAATGGCTGGTGGTCAAAACAAATGAGAAGAGACATGCAAAATGAATATAGGTGCTTGGCAGCAAAAGTTTCTCATTAAAAAACTTATGAAGACATGATTTTCTTACTGTAGCCATGGCTATCTCCTTCCAAATAGGATATTTGCATGCAGTGGTAGAATTTATTTATTTTTTTCTAAACCATGTTCCAGATCTTTATCAGATGGTAAATTTAATCTTTTTTAAACTCAGGTCTCAAAATGGACTGTTTCAGAGCTGTCTGTCTGAAAGGCAGAATTAGGCAAGGAGAGCTTAAGGCAAATTTTTGTGAGGACAGAAGCAGAAAATCCACATTGAGCTACAGGCAGGGAGTTTTATTGGCATTTGTGTAGTTAACCAAAATCAGTGCTGTTTAATTGCATGTTTCTCACTAATATGAAGCCTGAACTGAATAGCTTTGTTCCCTGAGCCTGTTAAAGAGTTAAAGACTCACAAAGGACCTTATTTCCAAAATTCAGTACTCTGTTGCAGTATAATTAATAGCCCTAAATTAAACACACTGCTCCCATTTTACACCCTCAGCAGAACATCCATGGAAATGGGAAACATTTACACAAACCAATAAGAGGTACACAGTAGAAGGTATGTCCTCAGATATTGTGCTAATATTTCCATCATTTTTTAGTTTTGCATTTGCAATGCAGAACAGGTAAGGCCTGTCCTCGAATAATGAGGCAAAGGCAGCGGAGTGAGAGAGTGATCAAAGGGAAATGAGACATCTGGGGTCAAAGCCATTCTCTAAATCAGACTAAGTGAGGACATGATCCTATGGCTCCTCTTCAAGGAGAGGTACTAATCAAGTTACATGGGATAAAAATCTTCTGCTCTTTTAGGTTTCTTTTAAAAAGAAATTACTTTGGGACCTAACTCAAGTTAGAGGACAGAACAGTGATCTTAGATGGAGAAGATTTTACTCCCATAAATATCACCCAGGCACAACCTTGACTCCCTAAAGAGGCCAGTACACAAGTAATATCACTCTAAAAAGCATTTTCTGTTGGTGAGTTAACTCACATCAAATAATCTGCTCTCCAGTCATTTAGCTCTTTCCAGGTATTGAGAGGAGCCTAGACTCTAATGGGAGATAGCAAACTCTAAATGATAAGTCAGTATGAAAATTAGTGAGTGAGTTTGCAACTTAGAGATGATGTGGCACTAAAACTCCTGTTATTCCTACTCTGTAACCATTTATGAAATTTCAGCAATGTATAAGCACTCATTTCCATGAAAACCTTAGTTCTCCTTAGTGCAAGCAAGACTGAAGACTTGGACAGCATATCAAAATGCTTGGCTTTGATGGACTTGCACAGTTTTTCTTCAGGCAGACCTGTGGGGATGACAGAATAAAATGGCTGTCATCTTTCTGGGTGTTATTTGAACAAAAATTCCATATTATATTCAGCTTTTCTGCTTATCACAGCCCCTCCTATCAAGAAGAAAGAGCTCCTGGTGTATGTTACTGCCAGGGTCAGAAATACCTTGAAGGAAATATCTTCTTATATCTGCCACATACACCAAGTACATTTTTGTGTCTGTGTACAGAGACATAGCACTGACAGCACTTACCTACATTTGCTTATTCTTAATAAGCCTGAGCATTTTTCTGTGGTATCCCAAGATTTGGTACACTCACTACAGGCAGAGGGGCCCTGCATGGCAGGGACCAGGAGCGCTGATGTCCTTCCAACCCTGCTTGATGCCCGTGTCCAGAAGACTGCAGCATAGCACACAAAACAGGACAAGCCAGGGATTCCATAAGTTTATTAAGTTTTTATTAAGTTTATTAAGCTTATGGAACTGAGCATAACCCATCACCGTTGTCTGCTTCATGTTGTTAAGCTCCCCAGAAGAAACAGATACTTATACATAGAGAAAGACCTTTTCTGTAAGGAAGCCCCACCTGGGTTATTGCCTCTCAGAGTTCATTATCTCTGTCACTTCAGTCACAGGATGTTGGCCTGAAAGCTCAGCTTCTGAGCTTGCTAACATAGTTTTCTAAGGACTTTCCCAGGACAGTAACTGTAAATATAGATATGTGTACATTCTTTCTGTTACACGTCTTGTGATGGGCATCTCTCATGGCCAGTGCAGTGGGAAAGTGTTATCCTGACCATCCAATCCCTGGCCATGGTAAGAAGCCTATAAATCCTGGGAGGAAAAATAAACTCTGCTCTTTCTTAACCACACCTCAACCTGTGTCCGCATGATCGATTGATCTTCAGCGGTAACAACAGGACTCTACTGAACCCTTCATAATGGAGATTTGGTGGAGAAAATAGTGTTAAGGTCCAGGATGCCTTTACTACATAGTGACTACTCTATGGTATTTTAAGGTATTTGGCCTCAGCTGTGGCATTGTCACATGCCTGAGACAAGCATTTCACACAGACCAGCTGGAAAAAAGTCCTGTAAAAAGTACCTGTGTGCCTGTTTGAGTTCACAGACCCTTTGCTGCAGCTGCCACAGATGAGTGTGCTGTCACATTTTACGCTATGGCAGCGGGATTCTCTGATCATCAAAAACCATATAAAAGGCATTTGCTGACTTTGGTTTTTTTCCTTTTAATATCTATAGCAAGATTCATCTTTATTATTTGGTATTACACAAGCTCTCAGTTACCCAGGTATAAATCTAAAGGGTCAAGTTGTGAGAGATACTGAAATATTAATATCTTTCTTTACAAACACATATACTCTCAGGGTATATCCAAATGTAATAATTTATATTACATCTACATTCACTGACCAAAGAACTACAGGAAATAAACCTGTACTGATTCCACAAGTCCCACACCAGTTGATCCAACAATAGTGGTTACTGCTTTCACAGCCAAAGCAGAAGTGGATCTGACATCTCTCCAGCCATAGTGCTCATGGTTTGAGGCAAACTTCTTACTTTAGTGGCCAAAATTAAGACCTCCAAATTTGTGTTGAAACTTGTTATGTAGGTTTAACAATGCAGCCACTAGCTCACACTTCCCAGTGGGATGGAGGGAGAGAATTGGAAGGGTAAGAGGGTGAAAAGCCATGGGCTGAGATAAAACCAGTTTAACAGGGAAAGCAACAAAAGGAATTAATTCATCATTTCCCATTGGCAGGAAAGTTTTTAGTGATTCCCAGGAAAGCAGGGTCCCATCCCAAGTGGTAGTTACTTTGGGAGACAAACTTCATCACTCCAAATGTCCCCTCCCTTTCCTTCCAGGTTTATATGCTAAGAACACCACCATATAGTCTGGGATATCCATGGGTCATTTGGGATTAATTGTCCCAGCTCTGTCCTCTCCCAGCTCCATCTGCATCCCCAGCCTCCTTGCAGGTGAAGTAGCACAAGAAGCAGGAAGGGCCTTCATGCTGTGTCAGCACTGCTCAGCAATAACTCAAATATCCCTGTGTTACCAACACTGTTTTCATCACAAATCAAAAATGCAACCCCACAGTAGTGTAGCAAAAATCAGTATGCTGACAAATGCTTCCAACTTCAAAACTCTTTTTTTTTTTTTTTTTTATTAATGTGTGTTTGTGCTTCAAGGAAGAAAACCCAGTCTATACCAAAACATGAGAGGAGCAGGTAGTCAATGGCACATACAGAGTCCAGCAGTATGTCTTCAGGTATGGAAAGGGGGTTTTATTCCTGTAATTTCTGTCATGTTGAAAAGCAGTAATAACACTTAATCCCCCATTTTCAACAAGATGAGTCAAACCCTAAATTGCTTTGGAAGGTGTTGTTAGCCCTTTTAAAATACTATTAAACAAAACCTCTAATAAATAAATATAAATTTTAAATAAATAAATTTTATAAACACCTACTTGGAAAATGTATATATTCTATAAATGTTTTTTTTCTGTGAATAATAAGTAGCTTTTTTTCAAGGAAAGCAATTGCCCAAACTAGCTTGTGAAATTTGGTCTCATTATACAAAGTTGAAATTCAGAAGACTTCAGCAGGATTTAGTGAGGGTAGTAAAGTTAAGTTACCTGTGTAACACAAAATAAATCATCACTTATATCTAATTCTAAAGACATATTTTTGCGGGCTTAATATAACTATCCTTTCCTATTACATAGCCCATAAAGACAGCAGGAATTAAAAGGAAATTGAGTTATGGAATTAATTCCCAGTTTGTACAAATACTGAAATTTTTGTGTGTTTTTCTATTTAATCTCTACTCTGAGAAAATAATGTCATTTTAAGAAAGGAGGAAAACAGCCCAGGAACAATTTCAGGATCACACTATACAGTGTAGATCCAAAAAATTCTTTAACACCTGTATCCCACCTATTTAGGGTGGACTTCCATGTGGCAATAGCTTTGAACATACTTTGTGTCTTCCTATATAAAAAACTTTGTCATCACGCAGGTATTCCCAAGAGGTTTAAAGTTTGGTGACATTCTGTAGAACTGAAAGAAACAGGAAGTTCTTTTATGGGTCACATGTGGGTCTATTAATGTCAGTGGAATTTCAATAATTTTTAATCTTCCCTGGACGTTTTCCTTTAAAAAACAGGAAATATTTGGGGAAAAAAAAAAAAGGATTCTATTAATAAGAAAGAAATGGAATTAAGTGATTGAAAATAATACAAGATGTTGATATCTAGGGAAAAAACTGTAGTATTTCAATCTTTTCTTTAGCTCTCCGACTTTGTATGAATAGGCGAAATTAAATGACTCAAGCTAATATTTAATATATGCAGAAGTGTTCCAAAACAGATGCCTTTTAAAGCAAACTGCAGTGCCCCAAAAATAGTTAAATTGTTAATGAATTATGAAACAAAAAGTTGGTTGCCACTGAGAAATGCCTTGAGCTCAGGTAGTCTACTGACAAACATTTCAGGTGACAAACATTTCATGGTGGCTCTCACACCATGAGCCCAATGCTCCTGAGGCTGTTTTCTGCAGAACCCTTTTCCCCTTGAGTCTCCACCACCTCTCATGAGAGGAAAACCTTTCACAATGCTCCAGCTCTGCAATTTCTTGTCTGGTCACCTTGTACCTGCTGTCCTGTCCTCACCTCATGCATGCTCTGGTGGGAATGGCAGACTGAGACTTGTGACCTGCCACTGTCATTAAAGCTCAGAACCTGACCCCTCCTTGTAGTTTACCAAAGGAAATTTCTACCTCCTGAAAGGTTTCTGTACATCTCTGAGGTAGAGGGGCAGCTTGACCTGGGTAAATACTGTCTCCCTTTGAAGCAGCTGGTAGTCTGAACAGAACCAGTACTTAGCCTGACAGCTTAGGAAACCTCTTACTTGCTGTATCTGTGAAGGGTGGCAGGGGAAAAGACTGACAAGCAGATACACTCTTAAATCAATCATAAAGACATATTTATTTATGCAGCTGGCAAGTGTCCAAATCTGCTAGAGCTCTGAATGAGTTATGCTCTCCAAAGCTTTTGCACAGACCTACAGATTATTCATGCTCTAAATGAATTGCCCATCCAGCACTACAAGCTCTACCTGGCTACTTTCTAGTTAGAAAATGTGTGTGTGGTAGCCTGAATGGACAGCCAGACACTGAGCTGTTAAGTCTGTGGCAAGGAAGCATTTGGCACAATCTCAGGGCCAGCAGGGCTGGGATAGTTACCTGTGATCTGTTTCTGTTCCCTGTAACTTTCTGCACTGTACTAGCAAGCACAGAGTCTGTCAGTCAGTTCAAAATGAACTTGAAATGGTGATCATAGGTTCAGCAGGCCTGCCTTAACACTTTTCTACCTCAGTGTCCCTGCATCTTCATAAGTGGTAATTTATCATGGCCATGAACTACCTTTGGCATGGTTTCTCTCAACAATTCTCCTGGGAAGAAGCATTTTACACTTGCACTTAAGGAAACTGAGCAATTTGGTGCTTATTCACATAAGTGTTTACTTTCCTATCCACTCAGAGCAGGCTTGGAATATACATCTGTCTCAAAACTTATATTACAATCCACCCTCTGATATCACAACATTTACTTTTCTTCCCTTGGATGATACTTCCCTTGGAAGTCTAGTCAGAAGAAGGCTTTGGGAGAAAAATATCAGACACAGTTTCTATGGTGGAAGAGAAAGTTGAAAGAAAAATTGATGGTGGTAAAAATACTGAGAAATACCCATGGAAGGGGAGAAGTCTTGAGTGCCTGAAAAGTCAAAAATTTGTTCTGAGAAGGAGAAAGATATTTGAGAAAAAAATATGGAATGCAAGAAAATCCAATTATAGGATACTCACTAAGACAAAAAACAGGGGGGATTATGGCTGAAAGGAATACATTTAGGGATGAATTTGTATGGTAAGTGGGATTAGAACAGGGTTCCCCAATAACATGAATCAAAAAAGCAGGTAAAATAGTATCTTGAGTGGTGCATTATGCTAGGACTGGTATTATGCATAAAATAAAGGATTGTTTTGGCTGTGGCAGGAGACACAGACCTACAGTTAGAAGATTACTTGGCTCTACCCACAGCACTGCCGAGGAGCAGTCTGTAGATGAGGTAAGGGCAAAGTCTGCCCCTTCACCTCCATCCCCACAGCTGACAACCCTCAGCAGCCTCTGAGGCTGTGGTGGGGTGTGGGGTGCTGGGGTGTGTGTGCACATGGGATATCAACCACGCTGGGACACTCACTGCCCATCAGGGCCAGGCAACTGGGCTGCTGCCAGAGCTGTCTCTACAGCTGGGGAATCAAAGGTCAGAGCAGCTCTCAGGGGACAGCAGAAGCAAATTCACCATGCCTCCAGGGTCAGGATGTTTGAATGTTAGCTTTAACTAACCAGCAGCTTCCTCTACACTTCTTCTGAGCATTGATTAAAATACTAATGAGGGTAGCATGAACTGTGAGAAAACAGACTGTGTGAAAAGCAAGCGACACTTGAGTGCATCAAAGTAAAATTCTGCACTGATAACCAATCACTCAGACAGCCATCCTGTCTCCATAGAGTGTGAGCAGAATAGAAAATTCTAGATGTAAAGTTAATTCTGGCTTCATGTCATATCACAAACACACTTGTTGTCAGTAGTCATAAGCAGTGATAAGGAGAGCTTAAATGGTTCTAGCATTTTAATGTCTCACTCTTGTATTTACCCTGAGCAGTGAAGTTTTATGCCAGTTACTAATCACTTCTTAGCCAGAAGCAGAAGACTCCTTATTCCCTGAAGTCTGTTCTCAATTAATTGCACTCATGAGTATGGCAAATTTAGAATTTTTATACTTCAAAAAATCCTTCCAACTCCCTGGCCAGGAAGCTGGTATGACAGCCAGGCAATATAAACTACATTATCACCTCATACAGTTCTAGTATTTTAATGGTGTTTTTTTAACTATCGGTAACTGACATCTGTCCTGTCAAAAGGTGGAATCAATAAAATATATTTTTGTATAAATAAAGTTAAACATAGTCCTCTATAAAAGCAGAATGAAAATTGATGCTACAATCTATTTAGCACTTTAGTTTACAGGGTACACTTTATGAATCCACATAGACAGCACATTCCAGGAGAAGCTGTGCCCAAGCAGGGCTTTTGAAGGAAATACATTAGCTTTACATTTTGGAACTGGCTATCTACATTAGCCATTTTTGCCATGGCTTGTTCTTAATAGCCAGCCTGAAAAAAATTAGTTATCAGTTTCAAAGTGTGCCTTTGGGGCCAGATTCACAGTTGGAAGAGCTCTGCTGTTTTTTTGTAAGCTTATGCTGCTTTGGTCTGATGTCTACATGAAGTCTCATTCTGACTTAAATTATCTGAAGGAAACAGTGGCAGTCATTAAACCAGCAGAATTTTCTTTAATGCTTTCAGTATTTTTCTGTCAGAGGTTAGATAGCTTTGCATAGGTTTGCTGCTTGACTGTGTTGCAAGAACTGGTGTTGCTTAATTTTTTTTTATTTTTTTTATTTTTTTTTTTGGTGAAGATAAGTGACAGTGTCCTTTACATCTAAGACAGAAAAAACAGGTTTTAAGAGACCAATTCTAACTCTCAGATAGGGTCTCCCAAGTGACATTCCCTCTGAATGTACTGACAGACCTCACAGCACTGCACCATATCCCTGTACTTCTGCATTACCACAGCTCAGATCCTCCTGCTTGCTGCTTAACAGTGGGAAACACTCACTTACTGTAGGGCTTGAACTGTAACACTGGAGTAGATGAAAAGATTCAACTGATGCTGGCAGACTTTGGCTCAGGACCTGCTCCCATTGCACACTGAGATAAAAGGTGTGAAGGTTGCTTTGCTGGGCTTTATCTCGAGAAAGGATGCTTTTCCTGAAGGGTGCCATGAACAGCAGCTCTCAGTGTCAATAGTAGATGTGAGCTTGGACACTTGCCTACAAGTGATCAACTTTTAAAAGGTTCAGTCAAATTGTAAATAATTCAACTCTAACCTCTTTTCACAAAGTCAGGAAGACAGGAGACAGTGGCAAACACTGTATCAGAGAGGATCTCTGTTTCAAAGGCTCCTGTTCAGAAATGAAACCCAAATAATGTAACCCCAAAAATATGACTGCAGTGATGTAAAAGAAAAAAATGGTCTAAAAAGTCGTAGTAACCATGCTTACACACACATACACACCTCATCACAGCACAATGGTCCTGTCATCCACTGCACTGAAAAGCTGTTGTATTACCACATAAGGCAAGTCTTGGGAGGAAAAACAAGATGCGAAACACTGAAGCTCTTTGAATCAACAAGGCACCCTGTGCCACTTGAAAACTCGAGAGTTTCAGCTCCCTGCAGGAGGAGACTGACTGTTCTGCAGGTACACCCTCAATTTTAGAAACACATCTTGGGAAACACAATGAGTTACTTGCTTACTTAAGCAACAATTTTGCTTAAGCAATCAAAATGAGGAAGAAACCCCAGGATTGCCTTTTTCCTATAAGGTAACTCCACTAATGAGCAGTGCTAAATATTTCTGTTTGGACAGTATAATGCCTAAAAGCTTTGACACATGTCTGGTATTACTGGCTTTTTATAGCTTTACATAATGAATCAGGGCATCTACAGAATATTTCAGAAATGCATGCTGCAACAACTCTCAGGGTTTGTACAGCTGCTGAGTATTTTCTAAAGTAATTTTCCCTAGACTATGAATGAACACAGAAGGGCACACTTCTACCTTCTAAAGAACAAGGTTTGTCTGAGTTGCTCCAGATCCTCCACAGACTGCATGGGTGGTTGGGAAATCCCAGATGGGCATGCTGCTGACCCAAGGGCAGCCAGTGTAGGTCTTTTTCTGTCTGTATTTCATCCCTGAGGGCCATAGCACAGCTGCAGTCTGGCTATCAGGAAGCCAAGCTTTTACCAGATACATCCTCCTCTCAGCTGGGCCCTGCTGATGGCTCCCAGCCACAGGAATGCAGCTGTACAGATCTGGGACTGTGCCTGGCTCAGGGCTGGGTTTGGAGCATCTGTATATCTGCTTTTGCTGTATAGGGAAGCTTTAACCTTTTCTGTACTTCAGTTAACATTGGTGAGAACACAGATAAAAGAAGTTTCCTGCTCTCCCTGGGTGTTCTCAGTCAAAATACATGAAATACTGGATGTACTTTTCTCATGAAGCACAGACTGCTGATGGCATGGCTGAATCAAGAAGAATATTTTAGTGGTATCCTGAAGTAAGTGCTCAAAATCCTGTGACGTATGGAGCTGTGAGGTTTTGCCCATTTGAAAAAAGGCAGAATGGACTGTTTTCCATGGATTGAGTTTCTGTCACCACCAGAAATCTTTTATTTAATTCAGCAGAGCTTAGATCACTCAAGAGCCTAAACTGGGAAAGAAAATAATTGGCAAAAGCCCCAAGTTTTTCTGTCCTAGTCTGACAATAGCGCTGCATAATGCGGTCTGTATGCAGAACAGTAGAAATCACAAGTTTAGTCCTTGCTGTAATTCTCTGGAGTATAAAGTGGCATCAGGGGTCCCAATTATACTCAGAGAGAGCAGTTTTCTGAATGGAATTAGAGAGGAAGCCATAGAACAAGGCTAAGGATTCTGCAGTTCAAGAAAAATTACATCTATCATATATGGCTCCTGGGAAAAGAGTAATTGATCAGAAAACATGTTTTTCTTCAGCTCAGTCTCCCCATGACTTTGTTTATTTTTAAAACATAATCCACTCTTAAAGAACATCCAGAAAGAAGGAAAGCCAACATCTTCACCAGCTAATCAGGATTCTTAATTCTGTGTTTGCTGCAGGAAAGGCTATTGCTTGGATTTAGGTAATTAGTTGATTTATGTGGCTAAAGGCATTTGGACAAAATCAGAAGTGGTGCAAAAACAGATTCAGGGGAGCCAATGTTTCAGATTTTTAAAATATAAGCCCACAAAAGGAATGCATTAGAGGGAATATAGAAAGGAAATAAACAAAAGACACCCTTCTGCAGAACTCTAAAATACTGTAAATTAAAATGATGCTCCCTTCCCACCATCTACTCAAATCTAAACAATCTCATGGATAGTTTTTTGATTGTAACTACTTAGTCACTTGCAGTTGTAATAAATAAATTATCTCTGAATCTGGGTCCATTTTGGATGAGACTTCAGACAACTAAATGTTCTGTTAAAGTCTAAACTAGTTGCTGTAACACATTTTCCAATCAGTGGAGCAGAATTATCATCTCTGGCTGATGGTTTATCACAACAGTGTGAGAAACCTATTTTAGAAACATTTTCTGGAGGTGCCTGCTTCTTCTAATTGATCACTAGCTGCCTCCCCATAGTATCAGAGTCACAACGAGGTCCAATCCATAAATGGAGCTTACTTTAGATGAAAAAACAAATTACAAATAGAAACATGTTTTTATTCTAAATTAGAAGGAAGGGTCAAGGTGTCCTGAGTTTTTACAGTGTGGGAGCTACAAGAAATATAGAATCAGAAATATTGAACAGTTTGTTTTGATCATGTCCAATTGTCACACTTTGCTAATGTTAAAATTTCTCAGAAAGTTAAAAGCGATTAAATAGCACTGGAAAAATAAAAATTAATATAAATTGTAATAGAGCTTAACACTGTGGTCTGTCAATGTGAAAGCATCTCTAAATATGTGATATAGCATTCCTAATAGAGCAACTAGAATAAAACTACATTAAGCTGAAGAGTCATAACAAGATAATATTTTTCTCTACACATTGGAAAGTACAAAGAGCATTAGTTTCAACACTTGTTCGAAAATTTTATCAAAATAAGAGATAAAAAAAGATGCAAACCAAACCGTATTTTCAAGTGCAAAGTTTCCCCATTTCCCTGTAAAAGTTTTGGTTATAGCTCACAGAAGGCTCTTGGCTGTGTATCCACAGCTGCCTGTGCTGGATGATGCCTTCTCAGAAAAACTCCATTTTTGGTGCATGTTCCAGCTCTAACTACTTCCACAAGCTGTGGCAATACTTCTGCATCTGCCATCCCTGTAAGCAGGAAATCACACCCTGTTATGAAGTATCATTATTTTGAGAACTGAATGGGACAAGACTTCCAGTGGTCTAAGTGTTTCCAACTCTAGAAACTGTGAAGTGCCAAGCAACAGGTTCTTCCTTTACAGCTGCCCTGTAGCAGCAGTGAGAGGGCTTTGTGCAAAACCTTGACCTTGTTAATGACACCACAATGCCAAGCAGAAATGCATTCTTTCCTTCCTTGGACTTTATGCAAACACACATTACCTGGACTTCTGACCAATCCATGGAGTTTTAATTCTGATTTTATTGCTTACTGTTAATAACAAATATTTGTGTTATAAACATTATTGCAACAAGAAAATTGAGACCTCCAAGGCTCTTTTTCAAACTAGATTTAAGCCTTGATGTGATTGAATTTTATGCTTTCGGTGTATTAATAACGGTCCACAGCATAGAATTTCCAGCCAAAGATTTCTTAAATTACCTTATTTTTAACCAAACTTTTGTAGTGATTAACCAAGAATGTGAATTAGTTTTTTTGATTTTTGTCCTAATCTGTATTTTATTCCCCTCATCCCATGATTTTTGTATAATATAACTGTTTCTGTCAATAACAGGCAAAATAGGACAGGTCAGGAAGGAAGTGAATAATTCAAATATAACTCAATTTTACCAGCTAAAAGTGAGGCTAAAGTATAAAAGAATCCTAGAGAAAATAAATTTAAAAAAATTAATAAATTAGCTCTGATTTTATGAGTTGCCCTAAAATTTAACAGCTACAGCTGTCAGTACCCAAATTTCAAGATAAAGGAGAGTAAAATATTAATTTTTAGCGATAATGACAAGGTTGTTACCAGCGTATGAGGGATTGGCATTCCAGACAACAGTTCAGCTGTACTTGCAGAACTTGCATTGGGATGTTATCCTGGCTGTTGGACATTGTTTAACTGGCATTCTCCATGCAATTCTGAAAAACAGTAAAAATGTAGTCTCCAAACTTCAGCTAACACCTCCTGAATTATTCCCCCATGGAGACAATATAGGGCCTCTGACGTCACAGGAGAGATTTTTTTAATTTTCCTGTGAAAATTAACAATGGAGAAAAAAAGCAGAGGTGAAGGTAACTGGCATCAGAACAACAGAGCTGGGAGACAGGGCTGTGAGCATCACCCATTGTCCTTGGGACACACTGGTGGGCTCCATGTGTGCCCAGTCTGTATGCCTCCCAAACAGAGTCCTGCAGGTGTCCACCGTGGAGGTGAAACCCTGGAAAGGCAGATCCCAGAGCATCCAGCCCAAAAAACTGTTTTCAAGCAGCTCTGGTGAAAAACAGGTGTTTTCTGCTGGAAGAAGCCACTTGGTGTGAGAAATTTCATGAAAGAGATGGTGTTCCATATAAAATAAAGGTGAGACAATCTGAAATAACTCACTGAAACACATTTGACAAACCTGACATATTGCCTTTGATGAGGACATCTTTCCCAAGCTACCAGGACATAAAGCTATGTGCGCTGACAGGGATGAAGAGTATTTAATAATAGTGCTAGAAAAAAAAATAAATTAGTTTACAGCTTCCAGCTGCATGTCCTGTTTTATCCATTTTTACACAGTGAATGGATATAACAACAACGGAGCTAGAGTCATCTAACTCAGCTAACTAAGTGCCAAGTCCTCTTCCCATGAATAAGTGATGGGTGTTAAGTATTTATCTGAGTAGAAACAAAGTCTGCATTTCCAGGTGTCATAATAATTCTCTCTTTACCCATATATCTTTTCCATTAGGTGTATTATTTTGAAATTAAATTTCTACTATAGATCTGGGGAATGTCTTAGATGACCCTGAGCTTGTCCTTTTCTTTCAGCTACATTGGATGGTCTTGTAGGAGATATTACCTTTCCCCACCAAGCTTTTCTTCCATTATTATTCTTAGAACACTACAACTGTAAAAGCCCTAGCACTAGTTTCAATTACTTCAGACAGCATGAAACAGCTTTCATGGGACTGAGAAAGCCTTTACTCAGAATAGCCTATAGTGTGGCCATTATGATGTTCTTTTGGGACATGGGGGAGTGAGTTGAATCCTATTAAGTAGAGGAGACAATTGAATCTGCGTTTCCTGCAACCTGGGTGAGTACTTTAATCATGACTTATTGGATGAAAGGTTAGGGGAGGATCACCATTGGCTTCTCCAGATTCATTTCATGAGAAATGAATAATAGCTCCCTGTGTAGTAGAGTTTCAGTTTTGTGAGTCCCACTGGCACTAAAGTTGTAAGTACTGGAGGACAGCTTAAGCCCACCTTTGCTCCTAGCAGTTCCTGCTGGCTCGCTTAAATAGCTCAGCACAGTTTGCAAATCTCATTATTTAGCAGTTATGTCTCCTAAAACTCTGTACTGAAAACAGGCAGCAAACTCAAGGCAGCAATCTAAAAATTTAGTCACTGAACAACCAGCTAGGAAGCCTGAGACTAAATTCTCCAAAAATGTTAAATTATGCATAATTTTCTAATAAACTGGTAACTTCAATATCCTACTTCTGTAGTATAACTGATGTTCTGAAACCAAATATGCAACATATGCTCTTTGGGAACTAATGTTAATGAAAAGATAGATTTTCCATTGCTATTACAACAAAAGACAACACTTTTGTTCTGAATTCTCTTTATATATCAGTTTTCAGGTAAATCAAAATAATCTTTACAAAGATTTTTACTTCTGAGATTCTGTGATAGTAACTTTAAATACAATTTTATTTAATTAACCTGATCTTCATAACTTAAACAATTGAAGATGGATTTGTGGGTCATGTGTACAATTTTTACTGTTATATATTGCATAACTTGTAACCAAGTAAATAAGCACAAAAGTGCAAAACCAATAGTACCAGACATATACATGCTGTTTTTCTATCTAGCCATATATTTTCACCATGCTATAATTGTACAAATAGGCAGAGATTGCATCCAGTGTCACCCATAAAATTAAACATACCACATGCTCCAGTAATAGGATTAAATGCTTACTATAGTCCAGTTATCAATAAATTATTTAAAATATTTTGTTCTCAGTTTCACTCAGAATTGCAGAGAAAACTCTGGAGATGCCAGAGTGTAACCATGGAATTCGGCCTTCTGTTTCTTTAAAGGTAGCAAAGACACATTTCCAAACCTGCTCTTGCTCAATGTTTGAAATGAAATGGAATACATTGAGACAAACGTTTTTAAAAATCTCATGCTTTCATCCAGCCCTAAAATGTACTTGATATGCACTGAAATGGCAGTAGCCTTAGATGACTTGATATCACAAGCCATGGTGCCATAATAGTAAACAACCTTGGGAATGGGATCTGGAGCAGCATACATGTCTGAAACCACAGAATGTCCTTTAGCTGCTCACAGCTAGTTATTTCCTTCGCTGTCATAAAGACATTCAGCCTAGATACAGCCTCAGCTTTTGAATTTACCAATTCTTTTATCTCTCCTCCACTTTTCTGTATCACATTTCTTTATAAATATAAGTTGCATGCAGCTATACTTGTTCCACTGAGAGTGAAGACAAAGGAGTTTGTAGTTAGACCATTAGCATGAAGGCAGACTTGAGTGCTCAACACCACCTTGTCACAGAACCCTCTGATGAGTGTGCAAAACTCACTCAGGAGGCTTCTGTTCACAACTTATATGCAACTGAGGCTACTGTGAGGTTGGTGAGGTGTTTAGCTAGTACACTAAAAGGACCTTCTAAATGTCATAAATCAAATTTTATTTCTAAATTGAGTCAGGATTTAATTTAGTTAACAATTTCATTGATGGATTATATGGTCCAAAGCTGTCTATACTGGAAACTAAGAAAGCAAGTGTTTTATAATAACCCCACTGCAAACATTGCCACTTTACATCTGTTTCCAAACCCATTGGTCAATTACTCATTGTCACACTGAAGCAGCTCAACTAGCAATGGTAAATTAGTGTACATCTTGTCTCCTAATACCACAGCCACACTGGGAGACTGAAAAATATGCATTGCATTTAGATATTTTTATTCTATGTATGTGCAGTCTTTTGATGAAAAGCATCTGAATACAGCCAGCAAGGTAAGACACTTGAAAATATTATTTTTCAACACTGAAAAAATGGTTTTGTTTTTCTATCAAAACTGAAGGGATACTTTGAATTTCATGCTCTGTTTTTCCTCAAACTCTGTTAGAATGCTGCATTTGTAGTTAGCAGACTTCAGATTCCCTCATCTACAGAAAAGACAAAGTAAAATATTTGTTTTTCACAGAATTCTATGAAAACTGTAAATGTCACTTGCAAGAAATTGAGATTTCAAAACTATAACATTAAAAGAAAGGAAAATCAATGACCAAAATCTCTTTCATAATTTGAATTAATCTCTCTATCTATATAATTGTATGTGTTTATATATGCAAACATATACCCAACTATAATTGAAATTATAAGTATAAATCTATATATGACTTTAGTTTTGAAATCTAATTTAGGCTTTCTAAAAAATGGAAGGAAGCAGTCATTCCCAAAGGATGATCCCTTTCTGCTGAAGAAAAGTACCCTAGAAAAGGACAGACAGAACCATTCTCTGGTGTACCCATTTTCTGCAAAAACTACGAGTGCTATACATAACTTCAAGTCAACTTTCTTTAGACAAGCAAAATACTCTAAAATCAATCCTGTTCTTTCACTTTCTCTAATTTCCCTCAGGGTCAAAGTTTCAGAGCCCCATATGCTGCAAAGTGGGGTTCTAGGCAGCATCAGGGTGAGAATTGAGGTTGTGATAGGTGCCCAGTGGTAAACACGCTGGGCTTCCCCCAGGTGCCACACTCCATAGGATATTGCTTCCTGATAGACTGGGATCTTTGGAGGGCAAAACATTCCAGCAGCAAATTTCTGTTCAGTTCTAGCCTTCAACAGCACTGATGTTTTTTTTCATTAATTGCAACACATCCTAGATGGAGTGGATGTTTTGATTGAGCCTCATAGATGCCCTTAAGACCATAAAGCAGCTGATCACAATCCTGACCTCTTCTCTTGCATCACAATTAATCGAATTTCAGTATAAGTTGAAAACCTGGTTGACCAATGTTCCCAGCAAAAGTGATTCCCCAGCTTAAGAAGCCTGTGTGTAAACTGTTCATTGGCTTTTCTAGCTGTGCTCAGACAGCAAAGGAAAGATCTTACATCAGCAGAGGTGGGATTGAATGATGATACTAAAAAAGGCAAAACTAAATGCAAAGCTAAATAGCAAATGTGGGAAGAAACAAGTGTTACAGTTGGACATTATATGAGCAAAGGAAGAAAGAAGGGATGCTGAATGTACACAGAAATTAATCTAGATAATCCATCCAAAAGGGACATCAAGATGGTTGTTTTAAGGAAAAGGGAAAACTGAGTCTCTAAAGAAAGACTGTAAGGGGCAGAAATTTCCTCTGAATCAACAGTTGTTTTCATGTTGATGACAGCTGCATTTATTGGTTCCAAGTTTAATATTTCTTAGTCTCCTTGACTGCCCCCTTGTTCCCTTTATAACCATGCAAAATACATAACTAGAGTTCCCAGATGAAAAAAAGAAAGCTGAAATATTGATTTTTCACTTTCCTTTTCCTCTAGTAAAAGATAATGAGAAAAATTCATCACAGGAATAATTAGTAGAAATTATTCCTATTATATTGTGAAACCAAGTGACATTTCATTGTTTATCTGGAGGCTTAATGATGATTTCTGGTGATAATTACTAAGCTTTCAAATTATTGTTAAAATGCACCAGACTCCTCTATTTATCGAAACTCAGAAAGTATGTGACTTATATATAAAATATTTTTATATATTAAAATATTTATATATATTTATATTATATTATAATATTTATAATAGTTGCTATATTTTCTATATATTAAAATATTATATATATAATATGTATTAAAATATTTTATATAGGTCTCGACTGTTGAGCTGTCCTGAATGGAAAAGTAGTTTTCATTTTTTTTTAATGTTTCCATTCCTCAAATCTTTCTTTTGAAATCTCTGTGTAAGAATAAAAGCTGAGAGTTTACAAATGGGCCTTGATGATGTACATCATGAATAACAGTAATGAACAACCACAAAAATAGCAATATCTAAAGAAAAAAAAAAACAAATAGGAAATATTTAAATTCTCTCTTCTAAATTTTTTCTGATTTAGTTGACATAGATCTGCAGTACCAAAACAGTAACAGGTAAACCTTATTTCATGACTACCTGTAGCACAGATGGCGCAGAAATCCTTGAGACAGGGCTGATGAAGCCACCTGTAAAACTCCTGTGGTATGTTTAATTCAGGTACAATGCATCTGCCACGAGAGTCTGGCTGCTTTCAGGGCAGTACTGCACGCTGTCCTGCAGATGTACTGGGTTACAGACCACTATGCATTTGAGGCACTTCTCAGGTCAAATGGTGAGAAGTTTCATTATCTAAATGTTGAAATCATGCTCCTAGAGGGACAGTTATGGAGGTGTAATAGAGACCGTTAAAAATTAAATCGAAGAAAAATTTGTAAAACTGTGCAGTAATAGTTTTACACATATTTCCTCAATTATTTTTAACTATATCTTCTTGACTTTTTAGAGATTTTAAGGTCAGATAAGTTCATCATCCAATGTGATCTGCTGCTAAACTCATGTCAGAGAAACTTTCAAAGGACATTTCTTAAAGTGGTATCTTGATGCTATCCTTTTCCTATGGAAACTGAAATAAAACTTTACTGGTTTGGGGAAAATTTTCCAACATCAGTAGAACTCCATTATACTTTGCACCAGTTCCAACTCAGCTCCTATCTTTTTCCTGTGTTATTCTCATTTTCATTTTTAGTCTTCCACTTAGTCTGCTTTTTCTCTCTGTGCTTTCAAGATCGACAGTTATACTAGTTTTTCTTTTTTCTCATTTGTACCCCTCCAGCTTTTTTCAAGGACCTAATTACTGGCTGAATAGTCTGGACTTAGATTTTAAGGCTACTCTGATTACAAATTTGGTTATCATAGTAAGAATAAAATGGTTTTCAAAATCACAAAAAAAATTCAGTGGCTTATCACATCAGTTATGGAACACAAGTCAAAAAAAGTCACATGTCGTTATCCAGAAGTTCCCTACTATATACATATATATATTTATATATATTACTCCAGATGTGGCCTCACCAGGGCTCAGTAGAGGGGCAGGATCACCTCCCTGGAAATGCTGGAATTGCTCTTCTTAATGCACCCCAGGATACCATTGATCTGCAAGGCCACAAGGGCACTGCTGGTTCATGACAGCTCATTGTCCACCAGGACCCCAGGTCCTTCTCCTCAGAGTAACCTCCCAGCGGGTGAGTTCCTGGCCTGTACTGGTGTGTGGGGTTAGTCTTCCCCACCTACAGGACCCTGCATTTGTCTTTGTTGAATTTCAAAAGGTTCTGCTCTTCCAGTCCCTCCAGCCTGTCAAGGTCCCTCTGAAGGGCTGCACAGCACTCCAGAGTATCGGCCACTCCTCTCAGCTTTGTGTCATCAGTGAACTTGCTAAGGCGTCTGCCCCTTCATCCAAGTAAGCAATGAACAAGTTAAACAATTCCAAGATTGAACCTTGGGGGACATCACTAGTGACAGTCCCACTAGACCCTGTGCCACTGCTCAAAACCCTCTGAGACCTGGCCATTCAGCCAGTTCTCAATCCACCTCACCATCCACTCAGCCAGCCTGCTCTTTCTGAGATTGCAAATGGAAGGCATTGAGTTTGCCTGTGGAAGGATGTTGTGAGAGATAATGTTGAAAACCTCACTGAAGTTGAGGGAAACAGTATCTACTACACTTCCCTCATCCATCCAGGTGGCTATTTCATTGTAGAAGATGATCAGATTGGTCAAGCATGATTTACAATTAGTGGTACTGTGCTGACTTCTGATCACCTTCTTGTCACCCATGTGGATGGAGACAGCCTCCAGAATGAGGTGCTCCTTCACTTTTCCAGGGATTGAGGTGAGGCTGACTGGATGATAGTTCCATGGGTCATCTTTTTTTGCCCCTTTTTGAAGACTGAGGTACTTTTGTTTTCTCCCAGTCCTCAGACACTTATTGTGATTGTGACTGGCCTCAGCATGGTGTCCACTATATCTCTCAGTACTCATGAATGCATCCCATCAGGGCCCATGGCACAGGCAAATCACATCAGTTAAATTTATTGCAAGAACATCACATTGGTACCAGTAATTGTTCTAAGGACAGTACTGTATAAACTTTCCATCCAAATACTGGGATCAAGGAAAGTTCTAATCATGCTTTTTTGAAATCTGCATCAAGTGGACATATTTGTTGTCTATACAGAACATGGCAAGTGATACGATGCAGCACACAAGTAGTCAACAACTACTGAGGCCAGGCTTTGCATTGTTGAATAAAATTTTTGTATTATTTTAGTTTGAATTTAAGAATATAAGACAGCCCAAGGACATTTTGATGTGCCTGGCTTGACAGACACAGCTAGATATTTATCATTTGAAGGAAGGCACACCAGTTATGGGGATCCTGAAATAGCTCTGTTTATGTTCCTGTTTATGCATTATTCAGATCCCAAATCCTATTTGAGCAGAAAATTAACACCAAGTTGAAAAATCATTAAAGAGAACACCCAGCACTGGGAACTGGGACCATCACCTGACTGAGTGAAGACACAAGTCCCTGCTTAAAATCAATACTTCTTACACACTCATCTGCTCATTTCTGAAATAATTCATATTCTCTGCATCCATGGATTGGTGACCATGCTCATCAGGAGAAAGCACTAGCAAACTTCTTCATGAAACCAAAAATGGGATATCTTTTTATCTCATTTTAGACAAGCTTCTTGCTTTGAGTCTCCATTTAAGAACACATGAGCTGGCAGCTACGGTTGCACTAAAAGCATTCAAACAAGTACAAAGAAATTCACTCACTCAAGAGATCCTTGCTCTAAACAACCAAATGAATTACAATAAACCGTAATTACTAAAAACCAGTGCAATGAGAGTAGGTACAAGCGCTTACATTTCATTGACCTCTCAAGCCATTCAAGCATATTGAACTCAACTCACATGCTTAGGAGTTTGCTGTGAACTATAACATCATCTCCCTTACTTCTAATTTTCATTTAATGTATCTTAAAATGAGACATAAAGACAAGAGCTGCTTTCAAGCCAGTAATTTTTTCTTGATATTAGGCCCACTATCAAATTACCCTCAAAAAGAAAAATTTGATGAGATTTAGCCAACTATTAAGGCTGTTAGTTGAAACATGAAATTGATTTATTTTTCCTATTACATTAACCTTCTCCTTTACATTCAGTGGTTTCTTACACAGGGCAAAGTAAAAGCAACTTGATATTTAAACACGGCAAAAATGAATATAAGACATCTTGTTATAAGCCACATGTTACTGTAATAACAAGTTGACAAAGACTTCTTAAGGATGTTCAGTGCTAGCAACGAAATGGAATATTTATAACAGCATCACAGTGGAAAATGAATTTGATGGTGCTGAGAGAGTGAACGTAATTAGTAATAAGCAGGATTTATTTGAAAAGTTTATGAGATATATGACCTGCAATGCAAAAATATGTGAACAGAAAAGAAATGTTCTTGCGACTGTAAGACAGGGCAGAATTAAATTAATTTGTTCTGCCCATTTATCTAAGGCTTTTATAATTAGATTGATGTATTAATATCAAGGAGGAAAGATTCTATCTTGAATGTGGAAGAATTCCCTTAAGTAGATAAGGGAGCTGGTAACCCTGTCATTATTAACAGGGAATTATTTCATTAAAATAGAATGGTAATTTAAATACATACTGCTTTGGCACAAAAAAAATACCCTAAGAGCAGAATATGAACAATAACCTCACACATACTAAAGCTGTAGGTGTTTTGAGAGGATAAAGCACCTGCTCTTTACCAGCAGAAGCTGTATCTTGAATTTCAGAATAGAATCCATACAGCTGTTGTCTTCGTATTTCTCTCAGAAAGATATCTCCATACAAATATGTAAACTCATGAATCCAAAATGTATTTACTGTTGATTTCTTATGTGTACAAAACACATCCTTGAAATGTCAGCTCCTCCACCTTCTATTTCTGTCTCCACAAACAACCTCTCAAAAACTCCACTGATCCAATAACATAGGTCAAAACATAAAACTTCAGGTTAATTTCATTTTTTTAAGTACCTAGAGAGACCTTTTCTTCTCCTTAAGAAAAGTACCGAGGGGAAATACTGCTTGTGAGCAAATGTGCTCTAACTTTTGCATGTAGAGAGAGGAGTCCCCAATTTTGGTTAGACCAATGCAGGGGAGATAGTTGCCCTAGTGATGCCCAAGCTCCTCTGTCCCCTGCAACACTCACATGCTCTGAGCACTATCTGCAGGCCAGGGCAGCTGTTAAACCACATGAAGTTCTGGTCTCTAGGTGCCCTGGTGAGAAGGGACACTTGCAGAGTTCTGCACATCAGATTGAGGCCTGAAGCTGCCAGCTGGACTGCTCCATGATATCAGCAACACAGGAGCTAAAATATATTTATTTATCACAAAAGCCTTCTACTCCACCATCAGCCTATTTGTGCAGAAGCTGAGTACCAAGAGGGGAAAGCACTCTGTTTTACAGGAAAAGAGTTTTTTTTTCTCGTTTCCTCAAGCATCACTCACACACTTATACACAGTATTTCTAAGGTTTCTGAGTATGAGTATGATGAAGGTTATTGGTACTCACTGTACTATTTGCAATTACCAAGTGTCACTATTCAGAATTTTTCCCATGTTCCCCTTTCCTTGCTGCAGTCTATGATTAACACATGGTGTTTTCAGAGAATAGCCAGCCTACACTTACTATTTTGCTTTCATATTTTTCTCCTTGTTTATCTTGTTGTATTCCTGAAATTGCTTTGCTATTTGGGGACTTATAAAAATTTGGTTTTATGGAGGTATTTTAAAAACAGCTTAGCTGGGAATCCTGGGCCTCCGATAGACAGAGTGAACTCAGACATAATGTATTTTCCAGTGACCCACTGCTGGTATTCCAGTGGTTATCTAAAAATACCAATAAGGCTGTGGGATCATGTCCACTTCCAAGTGGGAAGCTGACCTGTCATCTGGATTGTGCTGGGAACATGTGGCAGCAAGTTTGCCATCAGGAATGTCATGCCATTCATTAAAATAAGCTCTGAGGGATCTAAACTAATGCTGTAGTGTTTTGGGTGTCCTTAGCACACACCTTACACCGTCAGTGTTAATAGGTGGAGTCTCCCATCTCTAAGCCCATGCCAGCATTCACATATAAGAAACATACACTGAGATGAGGAAAGAAGAAAAGGATCTTGCTGACAATGGCAATTTTGTCATAATGACAAGCTTACAATTTTGTCAGAGCTGTGAAACTAGGAAAAACAGGAGGAGTGTTCAGTCACACTTTCAAACAATCTGCTTTTTACCTTGTTTAACTTTGCATGAACATTTGGAAAACCCGTAACACCATATTTTACTATTATCAATATTCATGTAAAGCAAGTACTAAGTTTTTATACTCAAATATTTATAGAAAGTGGATTTTGTTTTTGTTTTCTATAAGCATTAGTATCAGAGTCCTGGATGTCAACATTAGCTCTTCACTATCAAAAATGAGAAACAACACCATGTGTCTTGTGCAACCATCACAGTTAAACAACACAGACAATATTCCAAAAGAGATATTTAGAGCAAATGAATCACAGAATAACAGAACAAGTCTGCAGAAGCAGTCAACTTATACAGGCTTTCTGTCAATGGCAAGAAAAGCAAAATGTATCAGATTCAATTTAAGTATTAATTATTCAGCCAACTCTTTTTGCAGACTTTCCTTTCTGCATTGTTATTTTTCACGTTATACTATACTAACTCACTTTGTGCAAGTTAGGAAGCATCTGATCTATTATTTTTATAAATTATTTGAACACAGTGATAGTGCTGAGGGTTTCTGTTCTTGTGCTACTAGCAATTAGTTAAGAAAAATACTTCTCCTGCTGAGGCAGTAAAGAAATCCAACAAGCTTTCTAAAGCTTTCTAATATGAGATGACAGGAACATGATTGTCTCTATATTACTGAAGGTAAAAGAAAACCTTTTAAAGATCAACCATTACCATGTTTTTAGATAGCATCATGGTAGATCCAAAGATCTGAGTCTCCTACTCCTAATTACTAATATGGTGCTTGTAGACAGATTCCATTTCCTATATATGTTTTATAGTTATTTTTAAGATCCATGTAATCTTTTCCCCAGAAGCTTCTTGAAATTACAGGCATTGAGTAAAATTCTTCAAAATCATGTTGCTTCCTCTAGGGGTCACATTTTTAAAAACAATTTCTTCTATTTCATTCCAGTGTCTATGAGGCCCTCGCCTCTGCACCAGGCTGATTGCTGCACACCTTGATGGGATTTCAGAGCTCCTTTCCAAAGCCAGGAGCATGCACAGGCAGGACACTTTTTTTGCTGTGGCCACACAGGTTTTCGAGCCCTTCTCATTAGACTTGCACTGTCACAAACACCCCTGTAACCAGATCCTGGTGACACAGCTGATGCACTCCAGCTCCAAGAGAAGCACCAATGGACCTGCAGAGGCTTCAGAAGACTGATACAGAACAGCAGAACCAGTACTGAACCAGTAGTGGGAGAAGGAAGCTGGAATTAGAGTAGCCAAACCTGTATCCTCATTCAGATTTGCCCTTCAAAAGCAAGTTTTGGAGTAACTCCCATGTTGCCTCATCAGCAGCTTCATCGAGATTCTGTTAAAAATTTTCCTTTGCACCGTGTTGTAATAGGTTAAAAACCATCATCACATGATGTGTTGGCACAGTCACTTTATCTCAGCTAGATGGTTATGATTTCGGACAGTATCTCCCACAAGATGTTTCTTGTTCCATTTTTGCGCTACCCCCAAATCATGTTCAATTTCAACTTTTCCAAAAAAGGGTTATTTTTAAATCTTAGCTTCATACTGTTATGGCAAAGTCTACATATTCCATGAAGGATCTTAAAATCTCACTATACAGCCTTGTAGACCCTTTATTGCTAAGACCATTCTCGTTAAGATTCAGGAAGAGGCAGTGACTGGCCCCCTGGATCTATTAAATTTTTACAGTATGGGACAGCATTTCTAACCAGAGATGGGAGTTATTTTGGTAGCAGATCAGAAACCAAATTTACAGGGGGCATGCTGCAGTCAAATGCCTTCTCACACCAGTGAATTCCATTGTTTGCACAGTGCTTATTTTTATCTGCTGTCATTGAAGTTATTGCTAGAGACAACATAGGTTCAAAATGTCCCTTCCACTTCAGCAAAAATAAAGGTTTCCTGGGATTCCCTGAACTAGAAGTTATGCACTTCATTATTTTTCCAGGTATTAGTGCATTCTCAATCTGTCATCCCCAATTAGTCCTGCTGATATCACACTCTTGTAAAAGTCACACTTCTCATATCAAGCTTTTGAAGTAATCTTTGTAAATTCTGACTTTTAAAGACAGGGTATTTTTTATGTGTAACCCAGTCCTCATTTGGGAGTTCATTTTATTTTAATGGTCCTCACATTTCTCAAATAAGCATACTAATTTTCTCCCATAATTAGTACATTATCCAATTAACAGATCACTCTGCTTAAAACTGTTGTTATGCAGGCTGCTGAAATGCAGAAAGATTGGGAGCCATTGCTGAAAGCTGCCTGATGAGAACAAAAATAGGGGGTAGTAAATAATATGGAGATTCAATCACACAGAAAGCATTAAACACTCACTGAGCAAATTGACCACTATTCAACCAGTACCTTATTTATCTTCAATTAAATAAAGTGAGAATTAATCATTTTTCCATTGTGTCTGAAAACGTATTTGGAGAGCCATAGCTGCTGCACCAGCTGCTCAGCTAGCAGGGTGGGAAGGTGAAATGAAGTTGCTAGGCATGGCTGGAGGCAGCACTGACCTATACAGAGGGCTCTGCTCTCCCTCAAGAGTGCTGTACAGGGTCAGGTACATGCCATTTCCACCCAGGCTTATCAGGAAAGCATGAATTAAACCTCTCAGCATCCCTTCCCCTCCCTGGGCACGACACTACCCCCATATACACCCCTGAGGAGCAGTGGCTGCTGTGACTGCTGTGGCCATCAGGGCACAGTGGCCCCTGGTCCCTGCACTGTGACCTCCTTCACAGCTGCTGCCAGCCCTGCCAGCTCAGGGGAAAGTTTGCCCTCCAATTCCAAGCCCTTCACTGTGTCTTTGCTTGTGGACACACGGTGCCCTTTTTTTTTTTCCTGTTTGTTTTTCCTTTGCAATCTTTTCTGGATTTCAGTGCTAAACAGTGGTTGCTTTTAGTCACAAAATGCATTAGTGGCTCTGTACAGATCATAGTGGAAATGATTTTGTAGCAAATGACAGTCATGAGGGAGGCATAAGGAATTATTTTTGGGAAATAACTGTGGTAAGGGAGTCACTTGTGGTATTGCTCAAGTGTTTTTAGTACTCAGGAGCAGGCTATGTGAGGTAAAAGCTTTTTTTTTGCATTGGATGCAACACTCTAAGGGACATAACAGCTACTGAATATATTAAGGTAGGTCATCTATCTTCTCTCACAATGCACTAACTACTGTGTTATACATGTCAATTAATATAATCAGTTCATGTGAAGACTAATCTCCTACACCACTGAAGTCTTTGAGAGGAACAGGTATAACATGTAAGGTTACCTGCTATCTACTCCAGAGAGAAGAAGAAAGCCTTGGGGTGGTCAAGGGAAGGGGGCTTTGGGGCAGGGGGCTGAGAGAGGAATGCCACGGAGAAGCACTTCCCACTGTCCAACAGTTCTGCTGCTGAAACACTCCAAATGCAGGATCAGTATTGAATATACCACATACACTGGGATTTCTTCAAACCCTAGAAGTACACACATCTGCTCCCCAGTGGTTTTAAAGGAAGGCTGAGATATGCAGTGGTGCTTGCACAAAGGAACTGACTTTCCAGGACACACAGGGCTCCAGAGCTCACTGTAAAGGCAGAGTCAAGAGCCACCCGTGTTTTGAGTGAGGGTCACGGAGTGCTGGGGTGTGAGCTGAGAGATGGGGAGGGGATATTTCCTGGCATGGGACCAGCCTTCAGGTAACTCTCTGCTGTGGCACTCAAGCCTGGCAGGGAGAACATTTTATCGAAGGGTACAGGTGTTGTTTCAAAGATAAATGGCTTTGAGAAGCAGGACTCTCCTTTGCAGTCAGCAGACATTTAGTGCTACTCTATAAGATGCTACATCTTTCCATGGGTTGCATTTTGAAGCAAAATGTAAAAACAGTTTATTTCTGAAATGGGTACCTGTTTGGTATTCCCTAAGCGATTGTGAAGTCCTTTTCACAGGAGATATTGCTCAGAAAAGATTTATGAAATGTGGCAGGGCAACATCAAGGCCCTAGAACCATTAATTTAAAATGCCTTTCCCCTTCATCCTCCTGTGTAAATTGCTGAGCAATCATGATTTCTTCTTACCTTCTGCTCTCAGTGATACAGCTAGTGTCATGCCAGGATCACAGCTCCATGACATTAATTATACACAGCCAAGATACACTTTTTATTTTGTGCCCCAAATGGAAAATAGTGCAAAGGAGCACAGGAGACACTGTCTGTGCTTAGGGAATTTCATTTCAGCTCTGTAACTTTTTAAAAAACCTATGGCTTGAGAGATCTTTCATTTTGAAAGTAGAAAAGGGGTCACAGCTACATTCAGAGCTGCTTACAGTGGAATGGCTTGATATATAGAATAATAATATCAGGCGAAAACTTCTTGGGCCTGCTTACTTTTGTGTAAGTGAAGGTAGATGACACGGCCAAGATAACAATCTGACCCTAACCTACCCCCCTTGGTGCAGTAAAATAGAACCATGTAACTCAGATATAACAGAGCCAGGACACCAGGTCAGGGAGTCTGTCTCTTCCTAAGGCAGGACTGTGGCATCCGGTATATCCTGCAGAGTGAACAACTTGCATCATTTTAACTACAAATTTATATTATCAGATTTTACCTGTACAGCTGCAAAAATGATCACAGTGGATTAGTCTAAATTAAATATGTTATACAGAAAGAGACCTTTACAGGGCCAAATTCAGACACACACCCAGAGCTGGATGTGGTGAGGAGAGCAGCTGACTACGCACACAGGCACAGGATTATGTGTGCACTTTGTGTCTCCTGTAAGGATCTCCCCAGACCAAGGGCAGCACCTCCTGAGAAGTCTCCACTGGATCAGCATGGGAGCAGTTTTCAAGATCAGCTGTGGTCCCTGAGACAGCTCTGCCTAGGATACAGCTTACAGGAGGTATTGGTACTCATCAAAATGCCTTGAGGATGATAGGTGGGGGGAAAGCCCTCAGCAGAGCTGAGAAAAACAAATTTCAGATGCCACAAGGCATCTGCACCTCCTCTGCAGCCCCACAGGCTCACACAAAGGCCAGCACCAGTGAGATCCTGCTGCTCCCACATAGCCAACAGGAACTGGCAAAAAGGAAAACAGTAACCTGAGATGTTCCCAGAGTACAGGCTACAAGCTCACACAGCTTGGCAGACCCTCAAGCACAACCTTGTCTCTGATGGGGATTTTTCACATCAGAGCTGGGGAGCTACACAGAGCTGTGTGTTGTTCTACAGCATCCTTCGCTTCGTGGGTGGTACAAATGGAAAATGAAATCTTTTTACTTCAGCAGCCATGACAATCTAGATAAGACCACACTACTTTCTTCCTGAGCTCCTTTTTCAGTTCTGCCAACAACTATCCCAGGCTACTCTGACAAATGAAGAGTGCTGCTGCAGACAGCACTGGATGCTTTCTAGATGAGGCTTCAAAAAATAAAAAGAGATTATGGACTTGTCAGCATTCTAAAATTCTATTTGGAGTGTTTTGAAGAAACATTAGTGACTTTTAATCACTTTTCATACAAATATTTTCCAATTTGTCTTTCATTATTTATGGATCTTCTTAAGCTTTTGCTTTCCTTTAACACTATGAGTTTAATGAAACTCTTTTGTGATTGATCTATGAAAGCAGGTTTAGCATGGTGTTTTATGAATCTGACATTTCCACACACATGAAATCCCAGGCACTGAAAATGCAGTGAATTATTGGCAATCTATATTGTATAAAGGAATAACAGGGAGGAATATAATGGCATAAGAAGGAATCACACACAACCAAGACCTGATCTGTTGAAATACCCACTGAAATTTCTTAAAACATGTAAGTGGCCCATTCTAATAGATCATCAGAACCAGACACAGATTTCACTTATTTAGAGAGTTTTTCCTACCTTGCTGTTACATGTGCCCTTAAAGTTTGCTGCTAGAAGAAAAAATTATTTTTTGCTTTTTCCCAGAAAAAAAAATGGAGATAATTTTCTTTAGAAATATTGGTTTGAGACTCCTAGGTGTGCCCAGAAGTCACACCCACAGACTTTTGTCAAAGAGACAAAATTTTAGACAAGCAGTCTGCCCGCAGCTCTGGCTGTGACCAGCGTCTCTGTGACCCCAAAAGAGCCCAGATGGGAGCTGAGGGGTGGGACACAAGGGCCACCACACAGGAGGAGAAGGTGAAATCCTGCAGGCCCTGGGCCTGGGACAAACTGAGCAATGTGACCTGGCCCTGTCCTCAGGAGAGGCTGCAAATTCCAGGCACAATTCAGGCCTGGAGACAGCAACTGCTATAGGGAAGGGCTGTAATTTATGGTAGAGAAAAGATTCAGCTGCAGAGTAATCAACCTCACCTTTTTTTATCTGTGCCTCTGTACTTTACTGCTCAATAGGAGATTCAAAGCTCTTCAACTTTTCAAGAGTAACCATTATTCTCTGAAATAACACAAAAAACTAAATTTGATATATAATGAAAACAACAAATGCTACTATGGTGTTATGCCTGTTTAGCTATGTTAAGTTTTTTACTGCATCCTTTATTCCTAGATTACATTGGGGGTTATTTATTGGTGATTCATATTCTTTCTTGTTATGATGCACATGATAAAATTGTCCATGTATAGGGAAAAAAAAATAGGAGTCTGCACATGATCTATCTCACATGCAGTATTAGACCCTGAGATGTTTAATGAACTGAAGGATGTAAAACCAGATGGTAAATTTCCCAGTTGCTCAACTAGCACATGTTTTTTCTGATTTGTTTTTATTTTCCAAGCTCAAAGTAGCCACGATCAGCTCCCTTGCCTTGCTGTGTGTGCCTGGGCACCCCTAATGTAACAAGTCACAGACATTTAGACTGTCACTGATCACACTAGAGAGTGGCATTTAGACTGCTTTGAAGAAAAAGTACTAGCTGTTCTTCAACTTTGAGTAGATCTATTCCTATAGAATATAAAACAGGAGCATAAAGTTGTAAACCAAACAGAAGAATCACTGACTACTGAAGAACAGCTGCCTTACAAAAATCCCCAGGCTGACTCTGCTGGGGATACTGTCTAGTCCATTGCATCCTGAAAACTTCAGAAAGAAAGATCAACTGGCAGCTTTAGAGAGCTCATATGAGAGAAGAACGGAGAGCAGAACCAACAACTGCAAGGATTTTGTGGTATTTTGAGAACTCAGAATAAATTAATAGATTTGAGTGCAAAAGAAATAAAGAAATAACCACAGTAATTTGACATCTGCTCTCTTCACATAACTGTAGGCATAACATATGTGATCATAGGAACCTATGCAGTCCCTACCTACAGCCCAACACTTGGAATTACATTTCTTTGTATTGGGAGCATATTTTCAGTTAAAAATCTAGCATTTCTCTGAGGAACCAGTACATATCTTGCTTCTTTAAAAGTGCTAAAAATACTTATTTAAAGTTTGAATTTCAGAAGGCACAGCTTCCAGGTATTGGCTTACTTTGTGCAGCTTTCTAGATTAAAAAGTCTACTGTTATCCATTGAAAAGGTTAATCTACCTGTATTCTTATGTTTGTGTGGCAGAAAAGGAGAGTTTTATCTTCAGACCAAGATAATAGTGTGATTCAAAAAATATAGGTAGCATAGAAAAACAGAAAGGTTTATTCAGAACATTTGTCCAAGATTCCCTTCATAAATAGTTGGTAACATAGCACAAATGCTTTTCATGGACTGAGCATGATACTGTCATGAAAACCCTTCTTTTTGTAATTTTTTTTAATTTCTTTCTTTAATTTTTTTTTTCTAAGAGACGTAAAAAACACTCAGTTTTTCCCTTGACAATGCAAAACAAAGAAAGACACTCTTAACCGTGGTAGGACTCATTGAAATTATCTCAACTCATCATCCTAAGATAAAACACAGCCTTATTGCAATTAAAAAGCATATTCTCATAAATAAACCAATCGCAATGCTATTAACTCACAGATTTCTTTAATAAAAATATGTGAAATTTTTATTACTGCATAATGCTGACAATTTTTGCTTTTGTGTCAAGGTTCAGTATCAAATAGAAACTTCAGAAAAGGAGCATGCAAATCACGGTCATTAGTGTATTAATCTTTCGCAGACAGGTTTTGGAGAAAAATAAATCTCATTAATGTGTTGAGACAATAGGGAGCTGTGTTACACATGCTGTCTCCAAAACATATTACTTACTGAAAAAAATGAGAAAATAACCACAAGTGCACAATACCTATTCCCATCTAAAAATGTTCCATAGAGACTCACTGTTCCTTTTTTTGTACACCTGTTGAATTCTTTGTTGTATTATTTATCTCTTGCAAAATCTAACTTATTGCATTGGATTTTTAACCTCCTCTGTAATCAAATGCAAGGTTGTGATTGCTAGCTAATGTCTAAGTAAAGCAAATGCCTAAACCTGCTGTCTTTTTCAGGACACATGTCACTGTTTTCAAGCTGAGCCTTGGGGCAGTGGTGGCAGCTCTGGGACAGCAGATGAAAGCCGTGCGTGTCCCCACAGCTCCCCATGACCCCATGGCCAGTGCAGCTGAGGACAGGGGGCACTGGGTGCTTGGGTGCCTGAGGTCCCCAGGGCCAGCACACCACTCAGAAAGGCATGCCAGGTTTCTTCTGCCACTGTCTGTAAGTGAGAAAAGAGCCTCTTTCCCTGTGCCCTGGCCCCAGGAACACCACATGTTTTAGCACGTTCTGTCTTCTCAGTATTGCAAAGTCAGATGCAGCTCCCCATTTCTGAGATTCCTTACAGGTTTAGAATGGGAACAACTTCAGCTGCAAGTCAGGGGAATCTACAAGGAAAGCATAACTTCAAGGCAATGTTTTTTTCTTTGATCTTGCACATCCTCTCCTCAGACTCTGGGTAAAACAATTGAATTTGCTTTTTATCCTGTGGTGAGTTTGGGAGCTCTCCCAGGCTCATGCACTGATGGGGTTGCTCTCCAGTACACACCAGTAGCATCTGGCTCTGCACCATGTCACCAAAGCCCACCTGGCTAAGGGTTAGCAGCAGCACAGCACACTCTGGTGACAATACACTGCTGTCTCTGGAGCCACCTCCCAAACAGCTGCCAGGCAAGGGAGAAGGATTGTCTCTGTCTGCCGCTGCAGCCTCCTCCTGCAACATCAATTTGTATTCACTTCTGTTATGCACTTAGGTTGTAATTAAACCTGCATCTCTAAATGGGTACATTTAACTATATGCTCTGATGTTTTTGGAGTTAATAAGCTGAAGCGATTTCAACAGCATATGTACTACACAGGCTCAGTTGTCAAGGGTGACCACAGTCCTCAAAAGACAAGAAAAAATAACAAGTAATCCCCTCTTTTAGGTATATCTGCTTCTTTTCCTTCTTCCAGCTGAAACTAGAGGTCTGGTTCCATGCCACATTTGACAGCATGAAGGGAGTGCTAGAGGACGGGCCACAAAATACTGCCATTGTTTTTAATCTGCTCATCATGTGTAGTAAATGTGAGCGAGATACAGCAACTGCTAGTAGTTAAAAATAAATAAGGTGCCTACCTGCTTACTCTGTGCTAGGAGCTCATTAACCACTGGTTGTTGCACTGAGTTTGATCTCTTGGCTTTAGCATGTCGAATTTAAATGGACTTGATTACAAAAGACATGGGAGATACCCATGACTGATGCCCTACTTCAAACTTCGGATTGGAAGAGAGCAAGTTTTTAATGAGAGGATTTTCCAGCTAAGAAGAATAGCTTCACGCTCAAACAAGGAACCAGAAGCAAAAACTTCTGGTTTGGTTTTGGGTTTTTTTGGTGCTTTAGTTTTTTTTAATGAAGCTTAGCTGTGACAATGTACCTATATGGCCTAAATAAATTAATTCAATAAACTCACTTTTCATTCTAGTAATCTAAATTACCTGTACTTCCTGTGTATCTAAGATAAAGCCATATACTCAGAGCTTCTAGATTACACAGAAAATGTATTTGAAATTGCAGAGGGCAGTATCCCTATTTCTCCTTTGCTGTTTTTTCAAATTTCCCTCTAGACCAAAGTGGAATATAGCCAGTAGCAGACACGCTGCTGTATAGACAGATCCTTCTCAGCTCCGTTTGGATGACAGTAGCTCTGAATTGGGAGAACCCCTGCTGACATGACCAGGAAGTGCTGAAAGATGTAGGCACTTCTATTACACACAGTACATGTATTTTTCTGAGGGAAAAACATGCAACAGCCCATGTAGGTTCAAATTCTGCATCATTCTCAGTCTACTGGATCAGAAGTGGGGAAACTGTAGGGAAAAGGACTGGAAGAAAGCTATGAGTGAAGTTATTGCAGAGAGCAGCCAGAAAGACTGTGACCTTCTGCTGCAAAAATCAAACCTGGACAAGCACATCCATTCTCCTTTGACACCAGCCAGGTGTTCTCAGGAGGTGTGCTGTATCCTGAGACAGCAAAGGGGGACAAGCTGGAAAACTTCCACCAATACCTTCCACCTGTGAGATTTCCACACTTGGCAGCTCCTGTTATTCCTACACAACCACCTCTTCTCAATGCAGTTGCAAAGCTCTCAGAACCACAACCTGGGGGACAGCCAGGCTGTTGAAGGAAAGCCACTGTGTGCAAGAAAATAACTATATCTTACATAAAAAGTAGTTTTAATGTGGTCCCATCTGACTTTATGGGGTTATTTCTCAGATAGGTATTGAGATCCAGCAAATTGTCATCATTTGCATTAATTGGTATTTATATCACAGTTAAATGCAGATGGTAAGTGCCTGCAGGCTGGTTTCCTTATCTATATTTGCCATTCCACTATGGCTTTGTAAATCACCGCTGTCAAACACTTGGAGAAACAAAGCATTGAAGAAGTGTCTTCTGAAGGTGGTGTACTTACTTACCTGAAAGAGTTGATTTTTACAAGGACAAAAGAAATACATTTTTTAAAGCATCCTGCACAATTTCACCCAAGAAGAGTCAGAGAGAAGAGACTGTATTCAGCAAAAGCAAAATCTGTATAGTGAATAAGCTGTATGTACTGGTGCAGATTCTGTTGACAATTTTCCTCACAGAACAAACCCCATTACCCCAGCTGGCACAAACTGGGAGCAGCAGCATTCCCCAAGGTAGCAGCATAAGGGAAACTGGGTAACACCGGGTGAGCCTCAAGTCTGAATCTGGAGCAATGCTCCAGACCCCATGGGAAATTGTGGGTTTGCTGAAAGAACAAAATGTGAAATTCAGAAGCCTGGAGTAGGCAGAAAGACAGAGGAGATGATCAAAATAACAACTCCTCGTTGTCTTGTCACAGAGGGAGTCCTGTGCTGCATCTGCAGCTGAAGAGCAGCGAGAGCCACACATTCCCACTGCACAAATCCCCAGCTTTTCACCCCTTTATCTCTTTCAAATATGTGATGATACTAAAAATTTTCAGCCAGATGAAAGTTTACCTTTACTAGCAGAACAGATGTTATATGCTCATCAATTTAAATTACTAGATACCTAAGGAAGAAATATAGTCATCCGCAGTATCTAGAAGCAGATGAGTTATTTACCATATTTCCAGGTGAAACATGTTACTGTCCTTCCCATCTCTTTATTACCTGTGCAAAAGTCCCTGATAAATTAGTTGTGGTACAATGGCAGAACATAAATATTTCAGACAGGAATTCTTAAAGGGAAAAACCTGTCTGCAAATTCCCCCATATGTGGGAGCTACTTTCTAAAAAATTGTTGTTAACTCTCAGCACGTAGATAGTACAGGTCATATAGCTAGTTAGATGTAAATATTCCCAAGAGTCAGAACATTGCTGATGACCACCAAATGCTCCTCGTGCTTTTAATCCCCTTTGCTACTCACAGGGGTGCTACCCCTGTGATCCTCACCTTCCTCAGTGATTTATTACCCTGAAATCTTCTGTCGGGTTTGATTCAAGGTCTGCAGTCCTCCAAAGCTTGGTTTGGTAATAAATTTATCACATTTTTGGAACGGTAAGTTATACAGCAAAAAGTTGTATTCTTAAGGGTTGGTTAGGGGGGCATTTTTGTTAGAAATTTAAAAAAAAAATTAAAAAAATAAAGACTTCTTTCAACAAGACTGAGACAGTATTTTGATTCTCCATTTTTATTTCTAAGCTCATTCTCACCTACTGTTTTGGAATTACTGTTATTAGAAGAGTGCCTGGCACCACTCACTGAGCTCAGAGCCTCATTTATGGCTATTAGCCCAGAGAAGGTGTATTGAAAAGCGTGGCATTAATCAAATGCAATTTTTCCATCTTAGTTCTTTAATCTTTCCCTACAAATGATCTGAGTAACTCTGATTTTTCCCACCATTTTCTCTGAATCATTAATTATTACATTTGATTTCCATTAATATGGGCATCTAATATTATTTGAAAGTCCGTATAGGTCTAGGGCAGACCATTTATTTTATATATCTCATATTTGCATGTTTTCCAAATATAGCTGTACATAATTGTAGCTAATTAGTGTTTAGTGCCAGGTACCAGGGTTTCAGGTCTATAATATGCATATATATACATATATGTGTATATATGTTATATATATTTTCACTTCGCTGCTAGGACCTAGTTCTGCAAAGCATTTAAACTCCTGTCTTGGACCTTTGGTGCCTTCCTAATTAAAGCCTAATTCTGTGTGGTTTTTCTCCAGACATGTTTTCTAGATGCTAAGGCAATGTGAATAATGTCAAATTGGGATGCTGAGAAACTGATAGCAAACATACTCTCTCTGAATGAAAATTTAATCTGAGCTCAGTAGAAACCCTCCTGAAAGAAGGTTTTCTCTGTTCCCACTGCCTCAAATCCCACTGCACCAACACTGCATTCAGAGCACTGTTTTCCCACTGTAGGAAGCATCCATCCATCAGGAAGTGGAATAGTGCACAAAAAACAACTTCCATTACTTCTTCTAGTATCAAGTCAAGATTTAGATGACATTAACAATGACAACATGCTCTAAATTTTTGTGCTCTTGTGAGCATAGAGGGATGCAAGCAGTATCCTTGGAAAAACAAGCTTCACAAGAATGGGTTCTGCAGATCAGTGCAACTTATCCTCATTCACCCTGAGCTGATGGAAAGTTACAGGTGTAACTTTCCATTTCATTTCAGTCAAGCAGGTTTTTCATTAAAAGTATCAGAACAAAACCACAAAAGTTTCAAATTGGAAATGCTTCCCTAAAGTATTGAAGAGGTGAAGTTTAGGTGCCCGGTGATTCCAGTGTGGCACAGCACAATGACTTCTGTGAGGACTACACACAGCACCTCCACAAGTTAGAGGCAGTGACACATGGGAAAAGATGAGCTGGCCAAGGATCCCACCTGCAGGTGAGACTACAGAGGGGATGCAGCTGAAAAATAGCTCAGCGTTTCTCAGGATAATAACTTCTAAATTGAGCAATCTCATGTGATAATTTAGAGTTTGAGGATTAAAAGGTTGATCATTGTATTTCTGTTACTAAATACTGATACAAATTATTTTCTTTGTTCTTCTTGGGTAGGTGAGATATACGATAAAGATTTTTAAATCAAAATAAGTTCTCCATTATGTACTGCATGAAAAGTGTGGAATGTAAAAAATGATACATTAAAAAAAAACCTTACTAGAAGTGAAAAGAATAGTAAGAAATTTTGTCATTAAAATAATATTGCAATTTAAATATTGCAATAATATTGCAATTTAACTGGCAATTTGTTTCTTGAATTCCTTATTTTTAAGACAGTAAAACACTATGATTGACTAAATTCAGGTTAATAAAATAATTGTTTGCTCATTCTTTACAGACAAGGTTTGATTGATCACCTGGGAGGCACCATTTGCCATTTGAATTTTCTGCCCAGGATTATATTGCCAATAGGTCCTTCTAGCAGGAGGCATAGTTTTTGTTTGTTTTCCCCCAAGCTGTTTAAAATGATAAACATATGGTGAAAACATATAACTATATTATGTCAACCCAAACTGGAATGTGAGTTTGCTACAGAATCTTCTCTAAAATAATCTAAACAATCTCTGTGACTTCAGTCTGACTTAATTGGCTTTTGGACTTGCCTTTCCCTTTTGGAAATGAGATCCAGTGAATAAAGAGATAATGTATGCCAAGTTCCCCATACAGACACTGACATGCTGCCAAATGCTGCCCAAAGCAAAGTAAGCTGTCTTCCATGGAAATTCACCCACACAAAATAGAATTATGTTTTTTTCTACTCTCCCTGAAACTGCCATACAATCCTTCTGTTTAGTATGAGAAGACAGGAATAGCTTTGTAGCATAACCCATGTAATAAAGGAAACAACTTCTGTTTGGAGTCCTTCAAACTGTAGATGTGGTTTACAGAAGACAGCTGACTTTCATTAAAAAAAAAAAAAAAAAGAAAAAGCAAGCAAGTTAAATCTGCCTGATGTAGTGGCTGGTCCAGCAGAGGGGAGCACAGACTATACTGAATTACAAGCGTCACGGTTGATTTAGCGAGCCATTCTCTAGATTTGGGAAGCAAAGCAGTGGCCAGCACTGGCAGAGCTGCATTATCTACTGATGCCTCTGTGGTGCTCCATCAGAGCTGGAGACTCAGCACCATGCACGGCCACCAGTACCTCTGAAGAACAGTGACTTCCATATAAGCCCTATCTGTTTCCCCCAGCATGGTAAATATCAGGCTTTTCATTTTAGATTAACAACAGACCATTAGGGCCTTGGGGTGAAAAAACCCAACCTTAGCAGAAAAATAAACAAACCTTTAAAAACCAAGGAGAAACCAACTGGGAGCAGACAAATGCTATTGTTGCCTGGCTGACCAGTACTGAGAGAGGCCACCAAGAAAGACAGCCACTGAACATCACAGACATGGGACCAGGACCAGCTGCAGCTCACAGACCTTGCTGAGGTCTCTGACTGCAAAGTACTGGGGGATGAGTGTGGAACAGTGGGGCTTACGGTGAGCTGAAAGCTCTGTTCTGAGCAGCTACTGCCATATAACCACACTTGACACGCAGCTTCCTCCAAGGTGGTCCTAACTTGTCAAATAAGCCTTGTCCTAACAAGTCTCCGCTCCAGCTGCTCCTGAAGTACTGCTCTGGACCCTGGAACAGTGGAGGAGAGAGGACAAGAGTGTCCAGAGTGTGATGTGGGAGTGAGCAGACAATGTGTTTCCTCAAAAGGAGAAAAAAGGCACAGAAATCCCATGTTTTCTGTCCTTCAGTCAATCTACAAACAGGGGTGGAAAACAAAGGAAATTTTCTAAGATTTGGCTCTTCTTATAAACATTTTGCAAAACAAATTGCAGAGATCCTTTTGCTGTCTTTGCAAGTGGACGGCAAGGCCTTTACAATTTTGCTGGTTTTTTTTTCATTATTCTTTTCTTCAGTTGTACCTGCACACAAAAGCATTAGCGGAAATGATGCTGGTTCTAGCAGCAGAAATGTTGCTGCTTAACCTCTGCCTGCCCTGTCTCCACGCAGAGAGGCATGCTGAAGAGACTGATAACTGAACTGCCTGCCTCTTGGCCTCCCCATCCTACAGCACCATGGAGACCAGGTGCATGGAGGTTACTGAACAGTAGGAAAGATATTTTTGTCATCTAACTTGAAGCATTTTGTCACCTTCCTCTTCACACAGAAATAGCAGCAGGTAGAAGATGAGCATTTGTCAAAATGAGGGTAAAACTTGTTAAGGACTTGAGTGCCTTTTACATGGCAAATTTGATACCCTGTGACAGATATAAAACGTTACAGATTAGCATTTTAAATCTAGGAGTCACTTTCTACACAATTGAAAACTTAGCTACACCGCACACTATCTCACAAGCTCTCAGGCATTCTGTAGCCACTTGATTTGTTCAGAATGTGGTGCAGAAGGGGAACATTTTGCAGAAGGGGCCAGCAGTTATGGTTTGTTAACCTGCAAATTAGTTTCAAGTGTGAAAGAAAATCTTCAAGACATAACCTCAATTTGACAAGAATTTTTTTGCGCCACTTTCTTGAATGATAGTCTGACCAGTTTTATTTATTGTGCAGAGTTTAACCTAGTGGCCAGAGTTATTTTTTGATTATTTTATTGCCATGTTTTTCAAAGATGGTTTGGAATATACCAAAGATTACTGGAGCAAACATTTCTGTGTTTTAGTGCACAGATGTGAAGCAATATTCTTCAACCCCAGTTTCCTAGAATTAGGGTTCTGGTTTTTATGTACTTTTGCTTTACAGGGTTTCACAACCCCTACAATGAATGGGTTTGCAATGACTTGGAAAAGTCAAGCCTGTTTTGTTTCATTATCTTAATAGTTTCTTTTGAATCTAACCTTTGGTATAAGCTGTAAACATGCTGTCTCCCAGAAAATGTCTGAGACTTTCGAAGATGTTCAGAGTTAGCCTAAATCACTGTTTAGTGAAAACATTAAGTGCATATCAATTTCCATAGTTATGGATAAACCAATACCAAGCACTTGTAAGAATCTCATCTTCATCATTTATAGATTGTAACTCTGACTTTAACTCCATTATTGAAATGGAAAATAAGGCTTCTCCCAGAAATTTTAAGACTGGACATGCACAGCTCTGTTTCAAGCCAACAGATTAAGTGGCTGAATCAGAGACACAGAGAGCAGCACAAGTGGCAGTGTGTGTAGTGCCTGAGGATGCAGGGTGAGCACCAAAAACTGTGGAAGAGTCTCTTGGGGAGCTCAGGGCACCGTGAGCCATAAGCAGGGCAGGGGCTTGGGGACCATCAGGCACCCTTTGGTTTGGGGTGCAAAGCCACCCCTTTGCTGAGTGCCAGGTTGCACCTGCCTTTCTGGAGTAAAGCTTACAAAGTTCAGCTTGAAAAGGCTGTTCTGATCGTGCCACATCCATCATATTTCCATGATGTATCAGTGGCTGTCAGTGATAGGGGTAGTGTGCTATGAAAAGCTCTGTTCCATGCATGGGCCCTTGTCAGCGACAACTGCAGCTTCCTCCTGATGATTTTTTCATTTAACCAGATTTCTACCACCATCTACATCCTAAATTAACACTTGTTTCCCAAGACTGTTCATTACACCACACCATAGCTCCTATTGGCTAGGGCATTTTATTAGTACAGCTAAAAATGATCTTCAAAAATGAAAAATTACACCTGATCAATTTTATAATTTCATCATTTGATGCCAAACTTTCACACAGTAGAATAAGTCCCAAGAAGAAAAACAAAATAAATCAATATGAAATAAGATGCTCAAGGTGTCCTTGCTCATTGCAGGGGGTTGTAACTTGATCACCTCTCAAGGTCCCTTCTAACCCAAACTACTCTATGATAATATGCTAATTGAAATAATTATCAACTTCCTCTTAGCTCATGCAAAGTTTTCCTATTAGAGCATAAAGATTATGGGGGACCAACACACAGTGTAATTACAATACATAAAATGAGTCAACATATTAAGGTAAAAATGTTCTGGATTTGATATTATTTGGTTTGGGTTTATATTTCAGCTGGAATTACATTAAGTTTCTTAATGTTTCTGACATAACCATTTTAGGAAAATACTTTGTAAAAGAATCCTTGATGACACAAATTAAGGGCTATCCCTTGAAAGTCACAAGTCATGCTGCAAAGCCACACTGCAATTTATCTGAATGCATGATTTTTTATATGAAAGGGAAAAATTACTAGATTCTACATTCACAGTGAAGGAGAAAACCAAAAGCATCTCATCATAGGCTAACTGAGATAAATTGGAAGAACAAACAGCTTTCAAAACACAGGAGAAACTCAATTACTTCCTATTTTTTCTCCCTCAGTGCTGTTAGATTTTCTCTTCTAATCTATCCTGTGTTTTTTCTTGTTTGGAACATTTTTAAGCGGGTATCTGGCATACCTATAGATGGAAAATACTTAATTTGAGAAATGAAAAATCCAGCCTTGATACAATTGAACCTAGCAGTAGAAGCTGATATAATTCCCAGTGAAGAAAAATGGTGTACAACTCTGGGCTTATTTTGGTGCTTTGGGCTCTACTCCTCACCATTTCCAGCAGCACACACAGCCCAGCACAACCCATCTCCCCCCCTGTCCAGCGCTGACTTCTGCATGCAGACAGCAGTGTCAGATTTGCTGACAGAAACCTTCCTCCAGCCTCTGTGTTGGCCAATGTAACATGAGGTTTTCTAAAATAAATAAGCTCTTCTACTATAATTTTATGTGTATTTTCACACATAAATTATCATTGCCCTCTTGACCTCTGTGGCATATCATAAATGAAAGTTTTGCCCTTTAAGGAACCTTTTACTGTTTTTCTTCTCTTCCCTTTCTGTGTTCCCTTGTCAGTTTAGCAAGGACTTGATTTATTTTCTTTTTTCTATTCAATATTTGTCTTTCTTCCCACTTCACAAGTGTCACAGCGTCTGCAGTTCATTGTATTTGATCAAGTTAGATCACATATACATAGTGAAGTCCCTGAAACACACAGGCACTGCAAGATGAATTAAGGAGGTCACACAAGCTCTTAAAATCACATTTTATGAAACCAGCAGAAAAGCCAGTGGTAATAAAAGGCAGCCAAACCACAGATTCTGCAGAAAGTGACTGCAATGAGGCAGCAGGCTGACCACTGCTTATTGCCTGCCAGCTAAACAGAATGGGATGCAACTTATTATTTGCTGGCTTTTCTGCCAGTCTGATAAGATGCAATTCACATTTCAAGTGATGAGGCTGTGATCTCCTTCAACTGTAACATTTCCATTGCAATCACTGAATCTGTCCCTCTGCCTCACTCCAAACACTCATGTACTAATGGGAAAATGTTGAGGGCCAATTCCCATATGAGTATCTAGAAACTTGCTACTGATGTTGAGAATAGCACCGTTTCCAGCAAATTATCAGACCCTTTCCCTAACCCAGGAAAAAATTGAGGAGTGTTATCCCATCTCTGACTTGTTCTACTTAATGCCAGAAAGTAAAACCTTTTTCCTTTTTCCGAGTTAAGAGAACAGGGAAGCAGCAAGTGCCCCAGCTTACAAATGTGTAAAAAAACCAAACCCACATTTCTGGCACAAAGTGCTGCCCTGGGGGCGGAGGTTGCTTCCCACAGTGACTACAGCACCTGCTATGTCTGGAGTATGTGAACAGTAAATGTGAACATTTCCTGAGATTTAGTTCAAACTCCAAACATCACAAAGTAAACACAAGTCACTTTGTGCACTTTGTGCAAGAAAGAAGGATATAGAGTTTATACAGATGTTAAAGAGCAATTTGTCCGTGGTACAATTATTGTGCAGCAGCTGGAAAGAGAGGTGGTGTCCATTTATGTGCACATGGATTTGTGCTTGTGTTTGCAAAGTGGGCAAGTGCAGAAAGATGGACTTGCCTTTCCTCAGCCCTTAGCAGACAAAGGTTTGGAAGTCCAAAAGCTGCAAGTCCTCAAAGTGCCAGGGGACCTTAGAGGATGCAGGACTTCTGGGGCTGGAGAGTCTTTCTTCCATGTCTCTACACCACCACAGCTTTTCGACAGGACATGGAGCGGGGGCAGGCAGACATACTTAGCTTACTGTTGAATTAGCAGTAAAAGTCATCACAACCAAAAAATGACAGGGTTTGAGCCCAAAAGACCAACATTTCTTTGCACAAAAATGAATACTCAGCAACAACAAGCACTGTGCTCACCCTTAATGGGAAGTTTACCCCATATTCAAAGATCAAACTATATACCAAAATTCCATACACTCAGAAAGAGTCGACAAAATATAACTGTTCTCCCAAGACACAAATCACAACTCCCAAATGTAACAAAATAAGCCAAGATGGAATTGACAGCTACTAATGGAGAATGCAATCCTTCTCACAAAACTCAACTCAGAGAGGAAATTTAGCTCTTAGGAACAGGAGCTATTTATCATTTGTTTGCAGTTCCCCAGCTGATCAACTCCCAGCTGTACACCAACTAAACATCAGGGGATTAACTCAGTTTTGATATGGAGTAATCAGTCTGTTTGGTCTTTGAGCTGCCTCTCACATGCCTCTCATGTAATCACAGATCCTTAGAAACACATGGTATTATTTCCCTATTGCACCAACAAACTCTAAAAATGGTAGTTAAACCAAAAATTGGATGGGATCTGAAAAAAATTCTCTGGAATAACAAAAAATATTCTATTTGATAATGAACTGGATAATTATTACTCTATTAGAGACCACAAGGATCTCTAGCATCACTAGTCATAGGTATACTAGTTAATGATACCTTAATGTGCTGCTCACAACACAAAGAAATTTCTTAGGCTGAATTGCCATAGACTGAAATAGTCAACATTGTTATGGGCTACTTGTATAATGAAGAATTAGCCTAGCCATGGGAAAATGTCCTGGTTTCCTGGTGTTCATCTGCTTTCACTGAGATACTGGCTGGCTTTACAGAAGGTCAAATGCTTCATCCAGAGTTGTATTTGATATACATTTACTGGTGTGATAATATATTCTAAATGATTTAGAGGGATTGCAAACACAGAACTTCAGTTCTCTGCCATTTACAGGTGACACCAACTTGCACAGGATGAAAATATCAGCTACATATCAGCAGTCAGTGCAGGCTTACACAACTTCTGGCCATTGCATGTAGAGTGACTGTGGTTGTACATTTATACACATAGAGACCCCAACCAGGCACCTTATGGCTCCATCCTCTGATACCATGACAAACACTTCAATTTTGCTCCTGACACAGCATAGTAAACCCATAGCCATCTCAGTCACAGCCTCCAATGCTAGTGAAAAAGAAAACAAAATAGCCACAGAGGCCAAAGGAGAACAATCCCATTTGGATTTCTTCCATTTGTAAGTACTAGCTGTTGCAGCAGGGAGGCATTAGGATTTTCTGCAGAAAAATAGCTGCTAAAATGTCTCTTGCTTCCCATTCTGGATTTGTACTTGTAAATAAAGGCTTGGGTCTTATTTGTTTGTTTGCTTTTCTTGCATGGGCTCCTACTCTGTCATGCACTGACAGTCTTGCTCAAAAAGTTAATTAAATGTTTAATATATATTACAGCTTCCTTCCATTAGTATTCATTTGTAAAATCCTGGGTCAACTCACCCATTAAGTTCAGATACGTATAATTTGTTCTTAATGTATGCTCATTATTTGCTATGAAAATATGAAAGAGAATTCTACACAAGCCTTTTATTCGATACAATTTCATGCATAGCCAAATAGGCAGAACAAATAGCACTGGTTCTATTTTTGAATCTTTGCATCATGAGGGTTAGGGTTCCAGGCACACACACTGCTACAATGAAATCTGAAAACCCGAACATCAGCAAGCAGATCACTCAAAAGCACACATTTAATTGTGAGCTGTCAAATGTGTGCCAAGCGTTGGTTCAAAAATAATTCCTGAGGCAAGATGACTGGTGTCTTTGTACTTGCTTCCAACCCAGTAATATTTTGTTGAACAATGATAAATGCTTTATTAAATATGTTAATTAATATGTTGCTATAAACTTACAGGCAGTTATTTAAGATTAAAATAATTTAGTAATTATAATAATTTAAAAATTTAAAGGATATACAATTACTATTTTGAGAACCAGACAGAAACATTATTCCAGGGAAGAAAAGTATTTCTTCTCACCTATCTTATGCTCTATCTGAATTCAATAATTTCCTAGCAGTGAACATTGGCTAACAGTCCTTTGCCAAGAATAAATCAATGAATCTCCTTAATTAACTAGTAATGCCCACGGTAAGTTAAGGCTCTACATCTGCATATTTTAGACAGTGACAGCCAAAGATTAATGTTCTTGTCCTTAGCAGCAGCCTCATTCAGAAAAAGAGCAAGATGCATGCTAAACTGAATTTTTCCATCTCCTCATTCACTTCATTACCACTAGGCAGTCAAGGCAGTCCTGCCATAATTTTTCAGACTAAAATTGCAGAGTTCATGAGACTTCTGCTTTTATAGAACAAACATCAACCACGTATTATGAATGATGGACCCAGAAGCAGTACTCTTCTTATACGAATCCCAGGTTTCCATTCTTGCCAAGCAAGTTCAGGACAATCAATGCACAAAGCTTGGTGTGATTTTAGTTATTACTTTGGACAGCAAAAATACAAGAATGTAGAGTACAAAGCTTTTTTTTTTTTTTTTTTTTTTTCCCAAAAGAGAAGGGGGTGTTGTTTTTTAATTTTAGATAAGAACTATTTTATGGTTTGAATATATCAACCCTTCCCTTTGCACCTGTCTGAAGTGTTAATTTAAAAATTAGCACTTTGGTAGGTACAGAAATAACAAGTCTCAAACTGTCAGTTAAAAGGATCATAAAAAAACCTTAGAAAGCAGGCAGATAGCTACAAATACTTATTGGAATTTCTTTTTATCTATAAGTTTCCAGTAAGCTCAGTGGTCACAGGGGGTACCACAAATACAGTCTCGAATTTTAAATCCCTTCTTGTCTGGAAGACAACAGTCACTGAAATAGGCCTCTCCAGTTGAATTTTCCAACCAGAAGAAAACCCAAACATCTATTCTAGCAGTTGTTTCTTAACTTTTGTGAATCCTTTACTCACATTTTTTGTTTGCTTGGTAATTTTTTTTACCCCCGACTGCATAAAAATTCACTAGGTAGGAATGATTAATTCAGAATGAAAGGGCATATTTCAATTTAAGCAATAAGGAGGTACCACACACACTAATGTCTTCTTAAAGTGTGATGCTCCTGGATTTTTATCTAAGGTACAGTCTAGAAGAGGGGCCATGAGATGAATGAATGCCCAGCAGCTCTCCCAAAAATACTCCAGGCTGAGGTGGCTGAACTGTGACATATTCATGTGTTGGCAAGGTTACTGGGAGATCATGGCCTGTTTCAAGCTACACCTAACACAGCACACAGGGTGAGATGTGGAAGGGTGTTTGTGAGAGAAACCAAAGCAGGCTGGAGGGGAGCAGGATGCTGCATGGTCTCTTGTCTCTGCACTGTAAAAATCTCGCTTCCTACTGCAGGAGCTTTTTTCCAGCTGCTTTGTTTGCTCTGTGATTACATGTGTGAGCAACCAGAATTTATGAGTCCACACAGGTCAAGTGAAAGGCTAAAATTTTTCATTCCAAGAAAATGACAGGAGAGGGAGTCAAGTGAAAGTTCATGTCAAAGGCTATGAGAAGTTAAATACAGATGAGTCAATAGCTCACATGTGGACATATCCCAACAACAAAATGCTTCTACACTGTAAGATCCTCACTAAATTTTTCAGTTCTCTGACTGAAACATTTTAGACCCATTAGTGTGATTCTTCTAATAGTGCAGACAGGCTTTTTATGCAGGGATGCCTCTGGAGATCCGATAACTGGAGGAATATTCCTCTCTATCAGGAGAACTGTCAGAGGAAATTACTCTAATACATGTGCACAGAGCTCCTCCAGAAGAGGAAGGCTGTTCCCTTATGGGGAGATGAATGGAACCTCAAGGATGTTGTAGGCTTTGGTTATTCCCTTTGCTTCTTGCTTGAAGCACTTTTAGATCATGTTAGGAGATTTTAAGCACTAGAAGTAAATGAGAGCTTCCATTTACTTTTCTGGTAATTTAATGTTTGGCAAACTGGAAAATATACAGATTAATAGATCTGCCAGACTCAGAAACATCTGGTTTAGCAAATTAATGAGCCTGCATGAAAAAGAGGAAAAACTGCAATGCCATGACAAGCTTTCCTTCCCTAACAGGTTATATATGCATTACCTGAGTGCCCTGTCCTTCCTCTCCAGTGAGGGTTTAGGAGCTCAGCAATGCAAGCAAGAGGCTTTCTATTGACATCAGTGATTTCTGTGGTCTTTGAATAGATGCTAAGGATTCTATCCTGCTCTAGTGTGCTGCTTGTGGAACTTTACATTGATTTTAATGACAGTTCAGTCATTCTACAGCTAAAAAAGGGGTTAAAGAATATATGGGAAGCAGAAATTCTCTGAGAGAAGGTGTGATGCCTACCTCTGGATGAATAAATTGTCCTGATGCTGGCCCAAGCAGATCAAAACAACTTTAGAAAATTCTGTTTCTTTTGACGTTAAGACAGAAACAGTCCACCAATGCCATTTACATTTCCAGTTTGCAACACATGCCAGGAAAAGGGGAGACCAAGATCCAGAAAGTCTGTAATTGCTTTCCTGCTGAAGTTTCACAGGTGTATCGACAGAGACTAGCACAGAGGAGACTGGAGGACACTGGAATATAACATAAGCATTGTGAAGAGCTGCAGACCTGTTGTGCCCCTTACACAAATGCACTTTCCTCATGCTGGTGGGATGCCTGTCTCCATCCCACCTCTGGATCAGTAGCTCCTCAGTCTCACACATTTTCAGGGCAGTTGCCTCTCAGTCTGTGGCCAGCACTGCCAGGCATGCAGGGCAGCAGCTGCTGGTTGCACTGAGGCAGGAGCTCCAAGGAGTGCCCATCCCAGATGTGTGTTCCCACAACAGCCCTACTCTAGGGGTGTCTCTGCCATCTCTTAATCCACTGCTACAGAGTCATGAACACAGAGAATAAGGGCAGAAAGTCTGAGGCTGGATCAAAGCCAGGACATTCCTGTTCCAAGCTCCAGTGTGACTGCTGCAGGCACCCCTGAGAAGGCTGGGTCTGTCACTGCAGGGAAGGTGCAAAAGGAGCATTACACAGGCTCAGACTGGCAGAGGGGGACAATTTGCAACCTGTTGTCATCCTCTGAAACACTTAATAAGATGCTTTTTTGTATGATATAGACTTTTTTTGCGTCACAGACAGCACATCTCTCCAACTATTCTTCGGAATTGTTGGCATGTTTAAATATTTATTATAAACTAATATGACATTTCAATGAGATAAACACAGCATTTTCCTCATCTAACAGGCAAGAAAACAGTTACTCAAGTGCCTCCCAGAGCCAGTAAAGGTTTAAGGTCTGGAAAGGGATCCTCTTCTCCTGCTTATAAGCTTGCAGGTGGCGCAGTCAGTGGTTTGCCTCTCTGGGAGCAGGAGCAGGTCTGGTCTGCTCACATCCCACCACCTCCAGTTAAATCACCAAACCACCAGGAATATTGGAAAGATTACTCTGCTTATCACCAGTGACCAAAAATTACATTTAGAAACAGAGAATGTCTTTAGTGACCTCATAGGAAAAAAATAAAATAAATAAATCTGATGGGTGGGTTAAGCCTGCACTGTGCTGAGATAGCCTAAGGCAGTCTGCACCTTATCAGCTTCCACTGACTCAGTATGTTTATTTTTTTTATCTGTTTGTTTTATAGTAGCTGAGGTATTTGTTTGTAACAGCGGCATTTTTATATCAAAATGTTAATTTCCATACATAGGATCTGAGCTTTAAATTACATAAACACAAAGAAGGGAGAAAGCATCCTGAGAAAGACAAACACAAGGGATACAAGGAGGTCAACAGATTGAAACTGTACAACTGTACAATGTCCAAGGTGCCCAGACAAGCAAAGCCCCACACAGGCAAGAGAATACAGGGGCTAGGGGAAGGCATGATATCCACATTTTATGATCCAAATGGAAATTAAGCCAAGCTGCATTTTAGAGATATAAAGGGAGATGCAACAACATAATTTAAAACTCAAGAAAAATAAACTTTATTGGGTCACATAAATATCAACACAGATTGATTGCAGGGGAACTAGAATATTAACAAGCCAAGCAAGTTCTCTGTCTGCTTTAAACAGACATAACTGCAGGTCAGCATGCAAATTCCTTCTATTATTTATACAGTCCCAGACAGTTATAGGATATTGCATACTGCATAGAATATTAGCAAAGTCATGGTCATGCAGAAAAAATGGAGAAAAAATACCCTCTAGATTTTAACTCTGGTTGAAACATTGAGAGAAAACCTGAGAAGTGACAACAAAGCATTATGAGTTTGACACAGTGTGACCACAAATGCTCCAGCTGCTACCCCATGACACCACTCAAGTTAGTTTGTGTTCAGAGACTTTACACCAGCTAATTTCCCCACTAAGGAACCCATGGAGGAGTGAATGATGGAATGATGACTCCAATATTTGGGCTACGCAGTGGGAGAATGGGTAACTGAAAAATAGCAACTAAAACCTCTAAAAAATGAACAGAACTATAAGGCCTTCATTTGGATTTTTTTATTCAACTATTGGTAGTAGACAAATTTCTGGTAGTAGACAATTTTCAAAAAACTGTGTGAAATAAAAATGAAATTGTAGCAACATTCCTAGAAAGTTCAAAGAGCTTAGAAGAATTAGAACATTAGAAGCAATTTCATGTGAGACTGTGCATCGGACTTGGATTGAATCAATGAATGCATAACAATCCCATCTGTTTTTTTCTTGTCTCTTATGAAGATAGCTCTGTATATCTTAATAGTCTGAGACTTTCCAGTGACTAAAAGTCATTAATAAAGGAAGAATAGCATAGACTTCTTTGTGTTTATCAAAGCTACTACCAGTATTTCCATTCTGGCAGGTGAGAAAATGTTGAAAGATAAATAATTAAATTACTCCATTAATTTATGTATTATATACTGGAGGTGGCATTATAATGGATTTCACATTTCCCACCAGGATACAGTCTCTGCAGTTTACATTGCAACTACACATTTTTTCCTTGCAGTCATAATTTATCTCACAACTTCTGCCTTCTGACTAATGGGGACAGAATCCTTATTCCCTTCCCTGCTGTCACCACTCAGGCTTGGAAGGACTGGAACTGCTCTGCTATCCTCACTGCCCAAATAATCCAGCTGTTTACCCAGACCTCATGCTCTTGTGGTACACGTGGGAAAGGCCCTTACATGAGACTCAAAGTGTTTAAACCCTGCTCAGTTTGTGCAGAGCTGCTGTAGCTCAAGCTAGATCATGGTAACTCTGAAGAACCAAAAGCAAATTCCACAGAAGCCTGACAACAAGGGGGAAACCCTCCTATCCCTTCTAAATTATTTAGAAAATAAATTTCAAAATTATTTCCCTTCTTTTCATGAAACTCTGAGATCTTTTTTTGCATCTTTTTACTAAAAGTGACCTACAAAGCTGGACAATGTGTTCATGGGATGATATCACCATCATTCCTTTCTAGTACAGTGCTGAAGCCCAGAAACCCTTCTGGACCAGACACCTCTTGGACAGTTACCAATGATGGAAAGGGAATGAGGGAAACCCCCTCATTTGCTATGTTACCAACTCATAAGAATTCCTCACTGCTGAGAACTTGATGCCAAATAAAACACAGTGTGTTGAAAGTCTTATTTCTGTTATTTTTCCAGTAGCAAAGAAAGCCTGAGAATGAAAAATTTAAAAAGGGGGTTAATGAAGACAAAACCCTCACCTCAAAAATATAAAATTTGTTTTATTTAATGAAAGTGGGGCAAAACAAAAGTGGTGGAAGAACAGAAAAACTTTAAAATAATGCTTCTTCCAATGGAAAAAAAGAAACCTAGAGGGAGAAAAAAAATAATAAATATATTTTATATCAACAGAATATTTTCCAGAATAAACTTACAGATCTAATTAGGAAGGCTCTCCTGCCCTTGACGCTGGGAAGGGCAGTCAATAACCTGCTGGTAGAGAGCTCCTGAAGTCACAAGTGCAGCAATAACAGCAACAACATTAGGGTCCCAAAAAGCAGTAGTAGCCAGCATTCATTGATTTTGGGAACAATAAGGCTCATTGATTTTACTGCTTGACACAACTAAAAGCAAAAGAAAAATCCTCTTCAAGGAAGATATGTCATGTGTATTCCCTGAATACATTAACAAAAGAGGCCCTTTGGAAACATATTAATATTCTACAAAAGCCAGAGAAAATCTGACATGTTTTGAGGATGGTGTTGAAATATCTGAGACACAACCAAGGATGAGTGGCAGCCTCTCAGGACACTTCTCACCATGATCACAGCTTCCACTGCTTTCTTCTTCAGGTGGTCTCCGTGCCTCACCTTGGTACTGGGAAAGGAAGGACAGGAGCAGACATAGCAGCATAGCAATGTCAAAGGATGAAGAGGAGTTATCAGCATAGAATCTTCTGGGTTATCTGTATCTCATCTAATAAAAATTAGTTCAAATAAGAACAGCAGGCCCTGTATCAGCTGTGAAAGAAAACACTTAAAAATCTGCTCTAGGAGGAAGAGTGTAGGAGCACTTTCACTGACATTAAAAGAATGCACCTGTGCATTACTACCACCTTTCTTCTCTTTGCATATCAGTCTGCAGCTCCATTTCTCCTGGAGGTAAGGTAATCTGGCTGAAAACCAAATAAGCAAGTACATTTCATTGTTTTGCTTGCCCCACTTATATAACATAGATCATGCACAGAGTAAAGCATTTCCTGGGTATTATGTACTATTGCTCAATGTACTAGCTAAGAATTTTAAAATATTAACAGAATTAACAGATAACTATGTTCAAGGCTCTTGGCAGTTACAGATTCTTGATATTTTCCCTCTTAAAAAGGAAAGAAAAATGTAATGAAAATAAATTATATGTCTTGTTCAAAGGCATTCAGGTCTATTCTTTAAATAGGAGTTGAACAACAGCCCTTTGAATAACAGAGGGAAATTACAAAATATTGTTTCTTGTTGCCAATGAATATAATTTTGATTAGCTGATAATTTTAAAACATAATCAATCTGAAGGAAATATTTTGCTTTAACCAGACCACAGCATTTTTGATGTTTATACTTTCTGGTGCATGTCAACATTATTCAGCAGCTACTCTTAAAGTATAAATTATCTCTTAACAATATAATTCAAGCATTTAATTTGGTTTTACAAATACAAAAGGTTTACAAAATACTTGGGCTTTTCAAATTGAAATAATTTGTAAAAGTGTACATTTTGAAAACATTTTGCATGACTGAAATCTGAACACCTGGGAAAAAAGGTGTCTAGTTATGTTCACTCTACACAGTCCTATTCACTACATTGTTCTTTTCGTTTATTTCAGGACTGAATCCGAAATGACTGAGATTCAAATGAACCAGAATAGGATTGTTTTCTCTATTTAAAAGCTACATTGCAGAATGAAGGGATATAATTAAAGAACATCAATTATCATTATTATTATTTCCAGAAGAGAGAAAAAAGAGCCTTTCCTTTTCACTGCATAATGTGGCTGCAAAAAATAAAACTCCAAAATAATTTTCTTAAGAGTTTTCTATCATTATGTGGTCACCTTAGAAGCTGAAAATCATCTTTGGCAATAACATTGCAAAATAACCTGGAGCCATCTCAGTAGTCACTTTTATCACCCAAGCAGTTACTCTGGTTTACACATTTTAGCCTAAGAATTTAGAAGCCTGTTATATTTGTACATACATCTTACCAAGCCTTAATCTGCTCAACACAGCTAAACAACATCAAAACTAACAAATATTATCCAGAGTGTACAAGATACAAACAAAAAGTCTATTTAGCAAAGGCATGTGTGAATTAGAATTATTTAGTCCAGTTTCAATTATTCTACTTCTGAAGGAGCTGGAAATAGTGGTCAAGACTGACCACTTGATTCACTTGATGTGAAATCAACCAGTCATGCAGAAGACTAAGACAGAGGTTGGAAAATAAAACTAAAGCTGGAAAAACTTATCAAGCTTGTCTTGGTCTTACTCTGTAACAGATCAGCACTGAAAATAGTCAGACTACACTGGTCAGTGTAAACAAGACTTCCAAAAGGTAACCTGGCATAAAAAACTTGAAAATCAACGATCTTCAGAAAACCTTCTCCTAACAGCAAGAAAATTACTCAACATCCTTTCAAGCCACAAGGTCATGGATGAAAAAAACCCTGCAGCTTTGGAGGTTCAAGGATATGAATATCTAAAGCAATCAAGTTAGGATTCAACTGTATCTAAATTTGCAGTTATTGGATGGACTTGTGTAATATTAATATTTGACAGAAAACACTCACATTAATATTAGTTTTAGCTATAAATGAAAAAAGGCAGAATCCATACAGTAGCACTGGGTAGAAGTGTGAGGAAAGACAGGAATCCCAAGTGTAAGGTAGAATGCATTTTCATCCACAATCACAAGGCTGAAATATAAAGGACCATAGCTCACCCTGCACCCTAAGTGCAAATGTTCATAATTGGGTATGAAGCTGGAATAAGGTACAAGAAGTCCTCCCCCACTCCAGCACTTCAAAACAGGAATAAAAATACTCTGAAGTGAAAGAGAAAATACATCACAATGCTACCAATTCACTGATGAGTAGGGGGAAACACCTCCTAAACTCATCTAAAGCTGGCACTGGCCAGAAGAGAATTCTTAAAATTGACACAGGCTCAAAGATTATTCATTAGCAAGTCTCAGATATCAACCATGAAACTAACATGTCTGCTCAAAGGATGCCTCATGTTCCTCATCTTCATCATCAGCATGTGCAGTGCAGGACCAAAACTGGACCCCTACAGACCCAGGCTAACCAGCCTCCCAAAACATCACATGATTCACCCCAAACATTTTAGATGAAATGTGTCCAAGGGAGAACTGTTAATACCTGATACATGTGCCCCCCAGCATTTCCTTCTAGAACCCTACACAACTTGTCTCTGGCACAGGGATTCAAGCTAGTATCTGAGCTAGCACTGAGCAGGGGGCCACAGGAGCAAGCACTTGTGGAGACTAAATGTGTGAACTGGCACATCCCCTCAGTGTCCCTTAAAGGTCTGAAAAGCCCTGTGCCCTCCCAACCTTGCTCCCACCTTTAAATTGTGCATTTCACAGACTTTAGCAGGACTGAACTAGATGACTGGCCTCCCACCGTCGTCACCCCTTTAGGAGGAATAAAAGAAAATCCAAATACTGCCTGTGAGAGTGGCTGAGGTGCAAGGAAAGAGATGTAGCTCCCTGCCAGTTTCTTACAGACTGTTTTGGAAATGAAAGCTGCTTGGCATGAACGGCTGGTGAGAGATCAACTGTAAATACAACACATTTGCACTCTAAACAAGACAATGCTAGAGCTACAGTGTTGTTAGTTCCTGTGTGAGAGGAATGAGCTGTATGCTTCACCTACCAGAGATGAGGGGGTGGGCACACTTCTGATGTGAATATATGCACAAATGAGCAGCTTTTCAGGTAGCCCTCAGTGTTGTGTTTCCTTCTTTCTTCAGTCTGAAGATGCCATATACACTCAATGCAAATTACAGAAAAAAAGTACCATTAGGAGTCACAGATTTTCAAACCACTTTGGCAAAGAAAACAGTTTTCTAAATTATAGAGATAGGCTGTGATCTGTATTTGCATAAAAACATGAAAATGTCTACTGTGTGATTCAAATACTTCTAGCACTTTAGCATAATTACTGTTCCTGCTTAAAAATCACCCATGGAGAAATGGATGAGGCCTTAAAATATAGCACAACACAAAATGCATCGTGTGAACTGTACAGCTTCTAAAGTGCTCTTGAAACTCGAGGTGGCATGATTTAAGGTATAGTCTCAATTTCTTTTATATTACAGACTACACCTTCAACCCCAAATATTAGGCTGTCATTAGTCCTCAAACTTTATGAGGTTCATGACCTAGTAGAAGATTTCATACTGTGCATCTCCATTAGAGTTTCCATTCCATTGAGGAATGCACTGGTCACTGAATGAGCTTTGGTTCTCGTGGTAGTGTCAAAGCACATGGACTTGAAGACACTCTGCAGGAGTGCCTGCATTGTACTCCAACCTCTAGTGGATGATCACACCCACTGGAGCAGACTTCAGTTTTCTTCATATAAAATTCCTGAACTTTTTGTATTGTAATTGTTATTAGATAGATATATATTTCTATAGATTTATAGCTATATAGATATATACATAAATAGATATATAGATATATAATAGGATATTGTGTCTATTGTGCCAGTAGCTTTACTCTACTAATCCACTCCCATTGGTTTCACTACTTGCTGATGCAGATATAGTACACAGAAGCACAGATGTTAGATTAGACCCTTAAACCCCTATTGGAAAACAGGATTCATCTTCACAGAGAGAAGGTAACTTTAAAAAAGGTCTGACCTTGTGTGTTTTGACTTGACTTGCAAATCTTCATGACATAATATTCTCACTTCCTGTGCTTTTTTCCCAGTAGTAGCTGTTGTCTACCAATAGAATAAAATGCCAGAATGTGAGGTGCTTTTGGAAACCAGGAGTGGGTACACTTGTGGAACTAGGAACTCAGATGAAATTGTAAGATTATATATTTCCATCTTCTTTTCCAATATATGGAAACTGAACCACATATTGCCATTCTCGTTAAGCTATTAAAAAATTATTTTTTGCTCCCAAATCCTCATATTCATAGCTTTGACTATATTAATAATTTAAATGTTCTTCTCTTGTCTGTGCTGCAAACTGTGGTGCAGAACCCAGAAGCCAGACGCAAAGGCCTCATTTCTTCAAAGCTTTAGGGAAACCTATAGGAAATTGATTTACTTCAGGCTAAGATAATGAACAGTTAAAAGAGAGATTAATGAAAATGGTTCCAGCTTTGGCTGTGGTCATAATACATGCATCTGGAATGCAATTACGGGGAAATAAAAAATTGTAATAGCATAGGCAGCAGATTTTTTCTAACTGTATGTACAGACAGCAAAGATATCATCAAACACATCTGCATTCAGCAACTTTCATTTCTTCAAATAAAGAGAAGCAAGGTACTTGTTGGTTGAACAGTGACTGCAGTGTTCTGACTTGATATTAAAACAAAATTACCCACATACATCATTCTGTAAAAAAACAATAAGTGATAAAAATAAATGACAGTACAGGTACTGGGACTAAGATGGAAAAGCATCAGTCACCAGGCAAAATTGAATGTTGCAAAAAGGATGATACAGAGTGCAGTTTATAATCCTAGGAAGAGATCAACTTCTCAGTGTAGGTCAGGCAGTGTAGTTCAGCATTAAGAAGCATGGAACTAAATCAGATGAAAATATAAAATTCATGTATTCACAGGTGAAAAGAAAAAAAAAAATGAAATGTTCCCTAAGTTTCTCCTTTTACTCTACTACTGAGAGAGAAGAACAAGTTCAAATCATAGCCATTGATGGGCATGAAGGTTTTTCTTTAAGCCAGAGTAGGGAAACAACAGAAATAGAATCATACTTCTCTAGTGATCCAACAGTCCTTACTCTGTCCTGTCTACAACAGAAGAAGGAGGGAAAGTCCAGGCAGGAGGGAAGGCTCTGGAGAAGTGTGTAGGGGAGAGGTTGGTGTAGGAAGGAGGCACTGTAAGGTGTTTAAACTGCTGGCTCTGGTCCCACTAGCTCTATCTGTGGCTGCAAACCCACGCCTCCCTTGAGCAAGTCCCTCAGCCACCCCTTCCACCACCTCAGTCTTCTCTCTGGCCAGGCTTCCCTTTCAGCATCTTCAAATGTCCCTGTCATCAGTTTCTGTGCGTGGTCAGGGAGACAAAGACTGCAATCCATTTGTGAAGCTGTAGGTGGTTGCCCTGTTCCTGCTGCAGACAGCCCCACTGCAGGTTGGCCACGACTCAAAGGGAGCCTCCACATCCTCCACTCTTCCCTAAGCTCTCCAAGATGTGGCACCTGGATTAGAAGTTCTGCTCCTTTCACTTCTCATTTCAAAGAGAGAGAACTAGCTCACAGCAATGTTGGCAATACTACTGTATTGTCACTAGCTGGACAAATGGATTACAGGAAAAGGCCAAATATTGACTACCTCTCCTTTTTCTGAGATGAAACACATAGTACTTCTTTGCTGTCTCTTTCTTAGTATGCTTTGCTTAGTTGTTATATGAAAAAAGCAATATATATAAGACCAACAGTTTAAAATAAACTATAAGAAAGTGAAAATTTTATGAACTTTTTGAACCAGAGTTTATCAAGCAGACATCATCAAATTAGTTGTATTAACCTAAGTAATAACCTCATCTAAGTTTCCATGTTCTTATTTATCTTTTTACAAGAAAATTTTAAACTTTTAACTTGCATATTTGAAATTACAGATTATTTTAAAAATCTTTTAATATTTAATATAAAAATAATTTCATTTTCCTTCATAATACTGGCATTATTCTTTCATACAAAACAATGCTGTTCATTCAGTGGTTACTTGCCTGTGAGCAGAAAAGTGAAGCTCAACTCCAACTACCACATGAATGACAGTTCAATCTATTTAAAAGGTCTGAGCATTCCCAGAATTTTTGATAAAGGAATTTGAGTTAAGGTGAATTAAACTTTCAAGAAACATTTTAAATGCAGTTCTTACTACATTAAAATTCTCTTTATTTATTTGCTATTAGACAGTGAGTGAGAATATGAATTAAAATCAACAGTATGATCCCAAGTACAATGTGAAACATAGATTGATACCTTGGTATATGGCAAATGATACGTGAGCATTGCACAATTTTGGACATAAGATGTTTAAGTGCTATTTAAATATTAGGTCTGTCAATCAAGCTACTTTGACAAGTGACAGATTCTCAAAGTGGTAATCAACCAATATCCCAGGAAGCAATTGTTTACTTCAGCACTTCATCTAGATAGCTTAATTTGGTTCAGGAAACAAAAGCCTTTCTTGAGTGATGCCAGCACAGCTGGTGGAATATTAAGCATTTACCCTTAAAAAGATTTCCTTATTTAGGAAAGACTTCATCATCAAAAGACAAAAAATTGTGAGTTGTATCAAACGCTTGTTTAAGGATACTGCTAAAAGAATGATACATTAAACACAAGATAGAAAATGTGTGCTTCGGGCAAGAGAATAGAAGCCTGTAAATTCTGAAAAAGTGAAGGGAAAAAATGAACACAATAATACTATATGAAATTTTAGCCCCTTTTCAATTCCAAAATCCAGTTTAAAATAGTTTAAACTAGCTAGTGCGCAGACCAAGTTCTATAGTTTAATGTAATTTCATAAATCTTTTTCAGGGGGAAGAATCTCAAAGGCATTGCAGGCAGAAGAATCAACATTCAACAATGAGCATTTTCTTGACAAAACATAATGAAATTCCATCAATCAATGAAAATACACTTGCACAGAGTACTGGAAATAATCTTGAAATAAAAAACAATAAATAATTTATTATATAAATACCATCATGTTGTTGATTTTAGGGCAATATTTTAACAGAACATGGGACGACTTTTGATTTTTAACATACCTAAAAAAGCATTATTTTCAAATTTTATCCAAGAGACAAATATTTCTTCAAGTGATACCAAGAATACAAAATCCATATTTGACATATTATCAGAATACCAGTAAGTTCTGGTTCTGTACCAGAAGGATATTGTGCCTACAGGTTTGTCTTAAATGTATAGATTATGTTTTCATCTCTGGTGTGTTCAATGCACAGGCACACGTAGAAGGCATTTTCCCCCTTCACATCTGCAGAGCAGCTGTTTAGTGTATCTGCTGAGCATCACATCATTCCTGCAGATGGAGATATCTCTGATATCTCCATACTTGTAAAGGTACACTGGGTTTTATTTCACTTTAATTCTTCAGTGCCTTTCTCCAACTCAGGCTGTTAGCTATTTATCTCGGAATTCATGTGAATCAATTGTTTCAATCAAAATCAAATTATGTACCTTAAGCATGTAAATTGTATCTTTGGGAGGGAAATAACACAAAAAAGACTCCTTAGGGGGGAAAACTACAAAATTATTTCTCTGTATATCCAGTCATTTTAATGAATTTACAGCTGAGGTGCAGGAAATAACAAAAAGTTGAAGGAGAACACGAAAAGTAAAAAAATATTGCAGTGTGGTATTATTGAGGAAAAATGTTTAACTACAATGCATGACATAAAAACAAACACTAAAAAGGGGTTTATGACACCAACCTTTGATGTTTGACCTTATTACATGTTTTCTAGAGAAAAGTGTCTGCTGACGAGGATTAAAATTTCCTACCCTTTAATTGACTGAGATGTTTTATGAGTGACAGTGGACAAGCAGTAAGTTATATGAGAAAAAAAAAATGGCAAACTGACTTAGAATGAAAAATACATGTGGTTTTAGAGGAACAGTTGTCCTGGCCCTAAAGGCTTATGAAAGGTATCAGTGGAGATCACAACCTAAACTGATCACACTGAAATGAAAAAGAAACACTGCTGGACAATGCAAGGCACTGACCCATGCCTCAGTTGTGGAGACCAGCTCTGCATCCTTTGACTTCCTCAGCAATATAACCCAATACAGCAAACAAACACATTTTTATGTTTCTATTGCTTTAGTTGGACAAAGCATTTTTTCAAGCCACGGACCAGCCTCAGAGGAGAGATACTGTGGCTGAACAAGCAGAACAGGACATCTGAGCATCCAGCCCTCTAATCCAAAGCATTGCAATGTGTGGTGGTGGAGCTGACTTGGGAGGCTGGCTGGAGCCTCCTGGAGATGAAGTTCAGGAGTACCACGCACGATGCTGTGAAGGCAGCTGGAAAGGCACAAGCACGAGGGCACACTGGAGCAGCAGGAGGCTCACATACCACTAATGGCATGAGTTCATGGGACAGAAGAATTTGAAGGGACCATGTAAAAATGAAGTCAGGATGGAAGAATATAATACATTATTGAAAGATCAGGAATGAAGTACAATAAATGGTGGAACAGCAAGAAAAGGATAATTCGTGGGAATTCACGGGTCTGAAATAATGGAAAAAGCAGAAGAGCAGACTAACACAAGTTGATAGGCAAACCAGAAGACTGATTTAAAACTGCTGCTAGGAAAGCTACAGTAATGTGTACTGTAGTCTCCTGCAGCTTAGAAAAGATTGCTTAGCAATAACATTAATAATTAATCTGTCCTGCCTCGCCAACCTGCCTGCCACTATCTCTGCTATAATCTGCCATCTCAAGTAGCATGGTGCTGGACAGATGGAAACTGGATATACAGTGTGACATAAAATCTCTGGCTGGTACTGGCACATTCTACAGCTATTTTTGTGTGGATAGGGTGAATATCTGTATCTGTTTAATGCTAGATAAAGCATCAATCCTTGAATGCACTTTGCAGTTTGCCTGAACTGCATTAATAATTACTCTTCAATTGTGGTTAGTCAGCCATCTGTCTAACAATTTCAAAAGCATTAACCACATAGCTTTTTTTCTGATGTGGAGTAATGTCAAATGCTCTGCTGAAGCCAAGAGATATGTCCTCTTTATTCCTCTTTTCTATGAAGCTTATTATCTCATCAAAGGCAGAAATCAAGTTAGCTTGACATGATTTATTTTTATGAATCCATACTGCCTTTCTACATTAATCTCTTTTAAAAACTTGCAGATTGTCCACTTCATTGTTTGTTCTAGTACTTTGACTACTTCTTCTGGCCTATGCCTTACAAGATTTGATATTTTATTCATCTTTCCTGAAGATAAATAGTTTTAATTGATGTTTTGTACCACATCAGATAAACTGCTAATCTTCAAAATCCCAGCCATTTCTTCTACTATCCAGGTACCAGATGGATCAAAGCCACGTTTGAGAAATTTCTGGCCATGCTTCAACTGCATCATCATAATGGAAACCTCTGATATTAGATTCTCTACCACTGCTAGAGACAGGTTTGTTCTCTGCTGACTCCTGTACCATGCTGATAGAGAGGGTATCTTACCTGACCAATAATTTCTGACTGTTAAAGGACATATCTTTCCCTGTGTTCTCACTCTGACACCTTTTAACATTGTTGAGTGAAATTCACTATGAAAGGAGAAATATAATCCAAACAAGGATGCCCAGCAAAGCTCTATTCTCTGAAAAGAATTTAGAAGCTGTGGGGCAGCTGCAGCCAAACCTCAGCATTTCTTTCACCAGGAGTAGTACTGCCTTACTGCAATCTTCCCATACAAAGTGCCTCTCTGACCCATGTGAGCTCAGGGCTTCTCTTCCCAAGCCTTGGGTAAAGCCAGGTGCAATTTTACTATGAAGGTTAGGATTTAGCTTAGAGTTGCCAGTAATTCTTGACTTCAGGCAGTAACTCTTGGACTTCAGGGACTGAAGCCAGGCAGCTGTGGATATTGAAGAGACAGTAAAACCTGATTTGAATACAGGATAAAATTACTGAAGGAAGTTGAAAGATAAGATACAACTATATCATCTAAATTTAATGGGAACCCACCTTATCTGTCATCTCTGTCATTTTACTTGTCAACATGGACAAGAGCATGGAAGGCATTTCTGGCAAGATTTATTTTTACTTGAATGACAGCAAATTTGTCATATAAATTGATCGATCTCTAGAGCCATATGATGTCCAGTGTATAAAAGTCAGTGACTCATTTTAGCTGAAAGATATGGCACTTTTAGTGAGACCACTATACTAATACCAATATTTTTTATTATTCAAGGAACATAGGGCAGAAGAAAAAACATCTAAGCTGACATTTCAGCATTGCAGACATACAAATGTGGAACTGTGACTGTTTGCCATAGCAAATAATGGCATAATGCTGTATTTTGTATTATTTTCTCACTGGTGGTGGATTCAGGGCTTCAAAAATGAAACAATGGTAATGTAAAGACAGATAAATTTCTGTCACGATTTCTGTGTGGGTTTAATTGTCAGATTCACTGTATCATTCTCTAGATCTCAGCATTAGAGGAAGCAAATGAGGTCACACGAATGAAAACAATCATAATTATTTTTGTTAATTTTTATCACCATTATGTTCCTGAATTTATTCAATAAATATGTTAGCACTAATTACTAGTACAATTAGAGCAATATCTCTTTAACATTTATTACCCAAATCCATTATTTTTCCCAATCTCATATGATAATGTTAGATATGATAGATTTTTGCAATGAATTCCAGACAAAAGTTGTATGTCATTTGAAGAATTGTGATGCTTTTCTTTGTAATGCAGTCAAAACTGACCTGGACAACATCTTGTGTATCCTAGTTTCCTAAAAGCTGGACAGCATTTAAGCACACATCTAGATGTATTTACATGTTGGAGAGACATAACTGTCATCAGTGCAATGTATCCAAAGCTGTAAGTTTTCAAGAGGTAAAGATTTTTAAAAAAGCAGAGTTCTCTAATTTCATGTGAGCCATATCTGTAGACATATAAAAAGGTCACATCAGGTGACCCAAAGCTCCTCTCTGACTCCTGCCTGTAGGGCCATCCAATGCTCTTGAAAATGAAAGGTTGCATTTAGGAACATGCCCTCTTAAGGTTATGTTCACTGTATTATGTTAATTTAGCATTTCAGTCATGTAAACACAGCATTCAAAAATGCCATAAATTTGGTTTTCCTGTAGGACACGTTATTCCAGGGATTTTAAACATTTCTTGGTGTATACAGACACCACTGAGTATCTGACATTACTGTCCAACAAGAAAGCCACTACCTTATCTGAATTTCTTGTGAGCCAAAACAATCCCGTGCAACTCCAAACTCAAGCTAATAAACTGAGATAAACTCTCCTGCCAATAATTATTAGATTTATCTTGGCAATTGCACGACTTCAAGTCAGCTCAAAGAGAGCTTGCATTTTCCCAGAGTACATTTTATAAACATACTACAAAGAGGCAAAATAATTAACAGCTACTTTCCTGGGAAAGACATGTGCCTTTTCCCTCATTGCTCCCTGATGAAAATTGTATGATGTTGCATTTTTTCTAGACTAGCCCAAATTAACAAAAAAGCAGTTTGATAGCTCAGTTTATTTAAAAGTACATTACACTGTTAATTTTAGTGACACAACTTGGTTCGTTTCCTCATCCACTTAGTATTTGACTTCAAAAATGTTCAAGCAGCATCTGTGTTTCCTTATACATTGAGTCTTAGATAGTTAGAAGAGATCAAAGGGAAAGCTATAGTTTTAAACCTAAAGCAAATTTTCAGTGTAATCTTGCTGCTCTGAAATTGATATTTAAAACCTATATCTTGTTGATCTGAAGTGCCATCAGAAATCTCAAAATGCTGCAATATTATAAATTTTAGAAAAAAAAAAATCTCTCCTACATACTCAAAACACAGGAATTTAAGGTAAAGGTCTTTCAAGGAATGTATCTTCTCAGTCTTCTACACAGTTAATAGAGAATGTCTCACACCATAGTAAAAGCTTCAGTATAGACTGCATGAATATTTTGTGAGGAGCATCAAAAACTCAAAAAGAGAAATAAGTTATTTAGCATGAAAAATTAACATTCATTTATCGATTTGGGGTTACAGTCCCAAAAATGTGCAATTCAATTGAACAGAACATGTGTTTTTGTGACTAAAATAGGCAGTTACTCATATAATTTACAGTCTGTAATTAGGAATGATGAACAATTACAGGTCTGGAACAGAAAAGGTGACCTTAAAAAATGCAAATCCCTTATCATGCTTCTTTTCCCCCAATTTGAAATATTTGCACATAGAGAACTATAGCATGATTGCAGGTTTCTGATACAAAATTAAATTTCTGTGTGAACAAAGGGAAAAAATCTGGAATTTCCTGCAGCATTTGTAAAAGGCAATGGGTGAGTGACTGCATAATATCCCACTGGCCAGCAAGATACTACTTTGCAAGAATATAAATCGCTTCTTTTACATGTGTGGCAACACGCACCCTTTCTCACATCTGGCCTTTAGATACACATATATATACTAATATATACAAAAGTTCTTTCATCCATCTATCTAAATCATCAAGGTCCTTATGAAATTTTAGGTGTGTTAACTTTATATGAGACAAGTCTGTGTCTGTCAGAGATATCAAACAGGCAGTTCCTGTCTCAATGCTTCCCTCTGACTGTCTGGCTGGCAGTCAAAATTTCCAAGGGCTTCCAACTGTTTCTTCCTTATCCATCTTTTCTCTGCAATATTTTTAAAAAAATGTCAGGCCTTTTTTTTTTCTTTTTTTTTTTTTTTTTAATAGGTTTTACAGTTTACCTGTTTTTATGGTATTCTAGATAGTACGTTAAAAAAAAATAATTGCCTTTGAGAAAGCTGTATCTTATTTGCATCAGGTGTTTCTCAGAAGAATTTTGTCTGATGAAAGCTCAATATTTTAGTTTCTGCTGTTTCTCATGTCGCCCACCATCCTCTCTTGCAAGACTTGCTCAGGGTTTCTGCTGTGCCCTCAGCTACTGAGATCTGACCTATTAACAATGCTCCAAGTAAAATACCTTGTAGAACATTTGATCTAACTGATCAAAAGTGTTTTAGAAGCTCAACCAACATTCCACAACACTTGACAGGTTGCATTTTTCATGAGAAATCTTGAAACATGTATGTCCACATGTCCTGAGAGGCATAGTTCCCATTCATTAGGAGCAGCCTAATAATGCTCAGCTTCTTTGCAGAGCAAGACTCTTTCTGAGATTTTCTGGCTATTAACCAGTTGGCCTGGCCATTTAAGATACATACAACTCTGGAATTCAAAAATATGCAATGAAAGTATACAGAGAATTCATTAGGAAAAGACAAATGAATTTGACATTTGTGTCCAGTGAAAAGATGTGTCAGTAGCATATCTAAAGAACAAAGGAGAGCCTTAATGAACTACAAACTGAGAGCAGATGACACATTGCCTGACACACTTTAAACTGGCTTTCATGCACGAATTAAAGGCAGCAATTTATTGGAATTTCAATATCTGTGTGAGGTGCGTGATAAATGAGATAATATATGTCTGTGATACAAAGAGGAAAGGCTTAAGGGCCTTGTGGCTGAATAAGAAAAAATGGGATTTAGGGAAAAAGACATCTAAAGATGAGACGCCAAGTATGACAGGGGAAATAAGAGGTAACACTGAAAAAAAATTCCTCATTTTTCAAGAGTAAAGCTTTGAAAAAGCCTACTCTGATGATAGGAAAAATGTAAAGACTTAATATTAAGACAAGACAAAAGGGGAGATACAGGGGACCATGACAATGTACAGGCAACCATGCAAAACACAGAACAAACAGTATCAAATTGATTCAGATTTAAATCTGAAATGTGATGTCACTCCAAAGAAAGCTTTTAAGAAAGCTTTTAAGGCAGGGAAGATGAAGTGGCAAGGCAGGAACTGAATTTGTCCTTCCAAGAAAGTTGTTGACAACAAGCATCCAGAAGACCTTACAGAGCCAGCAGGATTAATTTATGAAGAAAGACTGTATTTGCTAACCTCATAAAGGCTAAGTGACAGCACAGTAGGAGGGTGAGGGTGAGACATTTCTACATATTTAAAAGAGTGTAAATGCCACAGGGTAGATCCTGTGCAAACCAACATGCAGTTTGAACTGATGGAAGTGTGAAGAAGTTTTTATTAATGGCAAATATTTTCTAATATGACCTAATATTTTCACAGGCAAAAACAAAACCATTTTCACTTATTCTGATGCTTTCTTTTTCTTGACAACCCTATTCATATTATGGAAGAACATGAAATTCTTGCAATTTCTCTGTTACATGCAAATTTTACAAGCTAACATGCCTCAAGCAGGCCACAGGGGTGAGCATTTTTCTCGACAGCTTTACTCAGTCCTGATCTCATGGCACATTTCAGAGAAAAGCCTAGCCTTTAGTGCAGTGAATCTTTAGAGGTGAAGCATTTTTAGAAGCATTTGCTGCTGGGAGAGTGAATAGAAAAACTGTTGGAAGTACCACACTCTAAAATATATCAGTTCCTGAAAGCAGACTAGAAAGGCAGTGCGGAAAAAATGTGAATAGTCTAAATAAAATAAACCAGCTAAGAGGATGTTTTGACCTTTCTCTACTCCTTCCTTTGTCTTCCGTGTTCAATATCCTTTTCCCCATCATTTATCTGTTTCCATTTCCCAGGTTTTTTTATTTCATTTTCTTTCATTTTTCTTATTTTCTCCTTTCTCTTGACTGTTTTATGATCTTGTTCTCCATGACTCTCTAATAGCACTTCTATATTTCTGAGTTAACCACCTAACTCATTAGCTATCTTCCAACATGCCCTGTGCTCTGACAATTTCTCCTCTTGGAGAAATGTTTTTTTAATGAACAAGGAATTACAAACTTGTTCTTTTTCTTTTAATAAGTAATATTCAAAGGATTGTACAAAAGTTGTCACTTAATTTTTCCAGTTTACAAATTGGGAAACAGAAGCACAAGGAGACTTGGTCTACAGCAAATAAACCTTGTATCTTCCAAGTGAAATTTAATGCTTTCAAGTGCTAACTGCCTCTTTACCTTTATTCTGTGTTTCAAGCTCCTCTACCTCATCAGTAGCTCTTCTCTACTCTCCATATTTTCTTTGTCCTTAAATATTTTTTCCCTTTCAGCCACCAGAAATATTCTGTTACATGTGTACATACATACAAATATATATATTTATAAAAGTACTATATGTGCTGTATTCCCAGAGGTAGCTGAACAACCAGAGAACTGTGATAAAAAGAAGATGTGCAGTAAGGCTTCAGTCACATGGAATAATGGTAACTGAGACACACTGGAAATCACCAGATATAAATATCTGAGGATTTAAACAATTTTTATTCATTATTTCATAGTGTTCATCACTAACTCAAGATTTCAGCATTTAGCAATACGATGACACAAGTAATAAGTAGCTGTTCCATGTGTGGTTCTTCTTTCTATGAACCTATTTGGTCCTGGGATATGCTTTTTTCCTAGTTTTCATTTAACCAATTATTTTCATCCTATGTGCCACAACACTGATGTCTTAATTGGTATTTAATATGTCCTACTTCTAATGCCTCCTCTTTAATTTCTCATTAGTGGTTACACCAAAAAAAAAAAAAAAAAAGCCGTTTTTTATTTGAGCTAATTTTTATAGGTTTTCTTCCTATTAGAATTTTTTTGCCCAAAATACTAGGTCTCAGCTTTCTATCACGATTTGAAACACTTTCCTTATACACCTTCTGAATTCTAGTTGTTCCCACAAAGAAACTGTGTCACTTAGTGCCTCACTGCACATGTCAGTCACATGTCAGTGTCACATATCTTCAAGGGTTGGGATCAGGGAAGTCTGTTAAATATTAATGATTATCCATTCAAATGGAATAGCTTAAGACAAGAACATGATCACTTTGTAACTGAGGTTAGATTTGTCCAACTTTGATCCCAGTGATTGAAACCCAGAAGGTTTAAAATCCCTCTCAAAAGCAGACAGGTGTTTTAGCCTAGACTTGGAAAAGCAGTGTCCCTGAGATATGGGGAACTTTTACAGAAGTACATGCAAGCAAGAATGGTTAGTGCACTCCTTCATGACTTCATTACCTCCTTTTCAAATCCAGCCAGCAGAATAAAATCAGGCAGCAAAAAAAGCTGTGAAAATAGGCAGTGGTTTTGAACTGAAAGAGGGTAAATTTATGTTAGACATAGAGAAGAAATTATTTACAATGAAGGTGATGAGACACTGGATCAGGTTGCCCAGAGAAGTCATTGCTGTAAGTGTTCAAGGCCAGACTGGATGGAGCTCTGAGCAACCTGGTCAACACAAAGATGTCCCTGCCCATGGAAGGCGGGTTGGACCAGATGATATTTAATCATAGGATCACAGAATGGTTTGGGTTGCAAGGAAATTTAAAAGATCTTCTAGCTCCAGCTCCTCTGATCCAGTGCCTCACCACCCTCATTGTAAAGAATTTCTTCCTAATATCTAATTTAAACCTATTCTCTTTCAGTTTAAATCCACTCCCCCTTGTCCTATCACTCCCTCTTGTAAATAGTCTTTCTCTATCTCTCTTGTAAGCTCCCCTCAGGTCTTGGAAGGCCACAATCAGATCACTCCAGAGCCTTCTCTTTTCCAGGTTGAACAATCTCAGTTCTCTCACTCTTTTTTCCTGTGACCGTCTTGGTGGCCCCCCTATGGACTCGCTCCAACAGGTCCATGTCCTTCCTGTGCTGGGCATCCTAGAGCTGGATGCAGTGCTCCAGGTGGGATTCCACAAGAGCACCGTGCTGTCTCAGACTACAAGAGTTGCTCTCTTGGATTACCTTCTTGTCCCATGTGCCTGAGCACAGCTTCTGGGAGGATTTGTTACATGATTTTACCAGGCACAAAGGTGCAGTTGACAAGTTAGTTCCCAGGATACTCCTTTCCACTCTTTTTGAAGATGGAAAATTTCCCTTTTTCCAGTCACCTAGGACTTCACCTGACTGCCATGACTTTTTAAGCATCATGGAGAGTGGCTCAACAACTGCATCAAACAATTATCTCAGGACTTTGGGATGCATCTCATGGGTTCCCATAGATATGTTTGTTCAGGTTGTTCAGGTGGTCATGAACCTGATCTTTACTTAGGGTGTGGGGAACTTTACAGTCCCTGCTGTCCTTCCACTCAGGAGGTGTGGGAAGAGAGTTTGCCAATGAAGACTTCTCATCCAATGTCATCAGTTTACTAGCATCCATTAGTGGGAGTTAAACCTCCTCTGACCTCCCTTTTCTGGTTAACATATCTGTAGAAGCCTTTCCTGTTAGTCTTTGTGTCCCTTGGCAGGATTAGTTCCAGCTTTGCCTTGGCCTTCCTCACCCCATCCTTATGCAACCAAACTTGTCTTCTATACTCTCCCCAGGTCATCTATTCTAGTTTGAATTGCCTGTGTATTTATTCCTTTCCCTTTACTTTGACCAGCAGGTCCCTACTCAGCCTTGCCCATCTCTTGCTTTCCTTGCCTGATTTGTTGTTCCTGGGGTTTGCCAGGTCTTATACTCTATGGAAGACTTCTTTAATGATCTGTCAGCTCTGTTCTGATTCCTTGTCCCTGAAGGAAGTGTCCCAGGAAATCCTATTGATCATCTCCTTGAAGAGCTGAAAGCTTGGTTTCTAGAAGTTCAGGGGTCTACTTTTGCACCTTACCTGACCCATATCTCCCATAATCCCCAACTCCATCAGTGTGTGATCTTTGAAGGTCCAGTCATGGCAATCATTCCCTAAAAACTGCACTCCAGAAGAATTTTTGAATCTGCACAGAGACAAATATCTACAAAAGCTATCCACAGGCATACTTTAAAGAACGTTTATGTTCTCTGTTAAATAACTATGAATCCAAACACCTATTAAAGGTAAACATGGGCCTACAGGGTTTTCTGAACTAGATTTTGAGTATGGTTAATTACATATAGTTGCAATTAATGGGGAGCTGTTTAATTCTTCTTGCATATGCAGATTTGAGAGGTTGATTACACTATAAATTACCATGTGCACCACCACTTACTTCCTTTTGATAATTCACAAATACTGTATGCATTTCAGTGTTAGGAAATTTAACTTTAAACTCATAGAATTTCTGCCTATAGCCGGAATAAGTGTTCTATACTGTAAATGTATAGAATGCATTTATAGTTTTACAGTAACTTGGTTAATAATCAAGTCAACATGTCCCAAGATAATATATGGCTTAAGATTGTTCTTCTTTAAATTCATTTATTTAAGTCAGTGAAGAAAAAGTTTATTTAGCAACAATTTTCATTTCATGAGGTCTACCTTAAAATGCTTTAATCATTTGTGTACATAATATCTTCATTTTCAAGGTTTTGGCCACTCAGTTATTTTCTGTGTATCACAGCTGCAGTCCTGTCAAATCACTGAGTTAAAATACTTAAGATTTTATCCAAAAGCTGATGTATAAGAGAAAGCACAACCTGAAACACACATGCTATTGCTATCTTTCAAAAGAGCATATCTAATCATGGCTACACTTTCACATGTAAGCATTTATGGCTTCACAGGCAATCTCCAATCCACTCAAGCCACATAAGAAATCCCATTCCAAACCAAAATGATACTTGCTTTTTGCTACAGCTGGTTGACTTCACCTGTCACTCACGAGTATAATCAGCTGCTTCTTCATCTCTAAAGAGTTTCACACTGTTGTTTCAGCCAGATGCTAGATCATGAGAACCATAATATGAATGGAAATCTTTATGTCAAATGCATTGTTACGAAGTCTTATGTTTGCAACAGGACCTACATGTGCTCAGAATTTCAAGGCACAATAAAAAGCTTAGTTATAAACAGATACTGCTGATATATAAACAGATACTGCTGATAAAATACCAGAGTTATCTAAAAGCTAGATGCAATAATTCAGCTTAAGAACTATTGCACCATGGCTGAATAGAAAAAGATCTGGAAAAAAGCTTTCATATTGACTTTTTTTTCATATCTATTCTATACTTGCATAGACAATAAGAAATTAAAGGATTTTAATAACAGAAATTATCATAATGTTTAATTTTTTTAGTTTTTCATAGATAAATAATTGAAAACCTATTGTTTTAAATATATTCCATATTACCTGCTTTTGGAGACAATACTCAGGAATCAATAACACCAATTTCCTGACAGTATAAGTTCTAATGAAAAATAGCTTATTGCAATCAAGGCAGTGAATCTACACGTATTCATTTCCATTCCAGGAAAATGCAAATAGGTATTAAAATAGAAACTAATTTGATCCTTTCTCCTGGGTATTTTTCTATAGTAATGAATCAGACTGTGGCATCCCAAGTGCTGTAGAGCATCACACTGCTGCATACACAGTTTAATCCCATGGTCAGAAAATACCCAAACTAAAGCTGAATATAGTCTCAGTTCTGTTCTGATGTATGGAAGCATTACAATAACAATAATTTTGTGACCATTTGCTTTATCATGTTTGTATTGTGGGTATCTCTCAATATTATTTTTAATGTAAATTGTTCTTTGAGACACCACACATCATAGCTTTTAGGCTGCCCTAGACACCTAGGTGGTCTCCAGAGGCTTTAGAGCTTGGCAGTGTGAATTCCCTCACCTGAGACAAGGTTCTGGGAGACATCATGTGGAAGAACAGAAGGATTCTGTGAGGAATCTTGACAAGTCCACGGCCATATAGGAACAAGCCAGTCCAGTAAAGCATTTTTTCCAGCTGCCTGTGACTCGAGGATTACATGAGAAGTATGCCTGGAGGTTTCAGGCCTGCAACATGCCTGCAAAGATCCTACATCCTCAGTCACAGGTCTCCCACCTTTTTGTGCTGGCACAAGCAATTGTAAAGCTGTGCTGTGAACAAGGAGTGAATCTTAGTAGAATTAGATACAGCCAGAAAAAATTAGAACTGGTCAGAAAAAAAAAAGTTTTACCCTGAATCAAGTGGCTGATTTTTTTACTAACACTAACATTAGAACCCTCAAAAAGATGGACACATGATCTGGAGGAACAATAAGGCTGATCTCCTGATCACAATTCCCAGGCTGCAATGCTCTAACAAGCTCCCAGAACTACTTATTTATAATGCAGTCATAGGAGAATCAATGCTATCCCACTAATCCAATATGTTATCTACCTACTAGAAAGAAAAAGGTAATCTTGAGTTGTAACTCCACCCAAAATGCACTAGGACTCTGTAAGTAGCCAGTGGGTGTTGTTAGCAATTAAATCAGCTAATAAGTTCTCTTGCTATTTAGGGTCTTTTTTTACATACTGAATTCATGTATTCAAAGAAAATCCTCACAGTTAGACTCAAAAACTTCATCTTGCTGCCTAAGTCACAACTTAACATGAATGTGGGCACTTTATGAAACTTTGTAATTTAACAACTGTTCAATATATATATTCCACATCCCTGGAAACGTTCAAAGACAGGCTGGGTGGGACCTTGAGAATTCTGATCTAGTGACATCCTCACCCATGGTGAGGTGGTTGGAACTATATGATCTTTAAGGTCCTTTCCAACCAAAACCATTCTATGATTCTATGTACATTTGGCAGATGGTTATTCAGCACCCTCACAAGGAGTATTAGCCTCACTCCTCACTCCTTCACTCAAAGGTTGTGCTCTGCTCTACAGAATTCTTTTCCTCTAACTGGACTGTAGTCCTACAGCAAGCCTGTGCTCTTGCCATCTGACTCTTGCTAGACTGCTGAAGTTCAAAGGAACCTGTCTAAATAAACCCAGCCTGTAGGTGCTGGGTAGGAAACTAGGCTTACAGCCCTTCTCTGCCTGCTTCAATGACTCTCCTCCAGCTACATTAGACTTCCTTGCAATCCCTGTTCTCTACAGCTTCCAGCCATGAAATCTAGACACAACAGTGAGTAGACACTAATTTTTTATCTTGCCTACCCATTTCTTTGTTGCATAGATATTCTGGATACTTATTCAAAGCACTCTTCAGTCTTTCTAATTTGCAAGTCAAATATGAAGTTTCTTTACCCACTTCTGGTTCAAAACTTGACACTTTACTCATACCTTTAAAATCAGCTAAAGCTGAGCAAGTTTTTAAAAGATTACCATAGCTTTCTCCATCAAATTAGTGGGAAAAAATGAAAAAAATGTATAAGTCAGTGTCAGATCTTATTAAATCTGCTGCCCTGTTGATATAAAATGAGGTCTGCTGCAAGGGGTTAGCTTAAAAACCTAACAAGAATTGTATGATTTCTAGAATACCAATTTAACACATGCAGCTCTAAAGCATTAAACATGACAGAGACCATACACAAAGGGTGGTAATTGAATTACAATTGAGTTATAAAGCAATAAATGGGAGGTCAAATTTTGCTCTCTCAAACTACACCAGCATTGTTCACTGCAGTGGCATTAAAGAAGTATTGACTGAAACAGAATGTTTTAAGATGTGTCTAAAATAAAGTTTGTACATTTTACTAGAGGTTAATCTCTTCTTTCATTTTAAATGCAGAAGGCATTCTTAGATAATCTAGCTTGACATTCTGATTAATAAAGGCCACTGAATGATCCTCTGGCTGCTGTCTTCCATACTATAAGTCAGAGTCTAGCCCTGAAATAATTTCTAAATATACCCAAGGGACAGAGTTTAAAATTAGTCTAATCATCCACCCAGTAAGACATTCCCCACTATGACTCAGAGTGATAAATTTCATTTTTTTCAAAACTAGAGTTTTGGACTCTAAAAACCCCCAAAAACAAAAAATTAAAGGAGACTATAAAGTATGACCAAAGGCTACATATCCTCATGGCAGCAGGCATGCTGGTTGTGAAGGTTACTGGAGACCTTCAGGTTAAGTGCCATGTTTCTTAACTACAGAATATCAACCCTTTCATGTTTTCTCCAGAGGAAAAAGGAGGAGATCCCTGAATATCTGGCATTCAACAAAGGGAGTAATTCTGTGGCCAGATAATCAAAGGTGGTTGCTCTTGGATGAAAGTAAGAAACCATCTGTATTTTTACAGAAAAAACAAGAAAAAACTGAGGTCCAAAGTCAGTAGAGGGATTTGGGAATGCTAAAAGCATGAAGAGCATGATGAAGAGAACAAAGAAATCTTCAAATCCTGGCTAGGACATCAAACTTTCTGACTGCTTATACATGTGAGACCCCCATAATCTAGAGGTTTGCTCACAAGGGCACTAAATAAAAAAGATTAGAACCAGACAAGCAGTTCAAGCTCATATCTGAGACTTTTTTTCCTTTGGTGCATGACCAGCCTAAAAGCAGGCTTAGGAGGTGAATCCTACTCAGAGGCAGGAGACAGGCAGAGCACAGATTTGGGTTAGAGAAGCCCTGATGTTTCCCAAAAGTACAAGGTGGAGCTGGATCTCCTCATGGACACACACACACACAGCTGACAGCAATCCAAATTCCAGTGAAGTGTTGTGTGGCCTAGTCTGACACAAGCAGTGTAAAGTAAACTGAACAGTCTCTTATATCTTCTGACTGCTGCAGGTGCACAATGACAACCAAAAAGAATTGGAAGCCTGTATTTGAAGCATGTATTTCAGGCAGACCAACAAAGGGCAGATTTCAGTGTCTTCCACAACAATAAACTCAGAACAGAAACTCAGTGTTAGCATTATTGATGATGCCACCCACCCAAATCATAAAATCCACAAGTAGATTAGACACTTGACAGTTGCTGATGAAATTATCCATTACCAAATGCTAGCACGTGGACCCCGGAACACAGGCAAGCAACCTCCCTATTTTGTCAAAAAAAATGTCAAAGAAATGGTTTCTGTGGTTAGCCAGATCAAAAATACAAGGAATCAAATAATAAAAATGATGCATTTAATGAATATATTAAAAAAATATATAAAACTATTTATGGCTCTGAATGCAGCAGAATTCAATGGAAGGCATCACTCTGATAGTTCTAAAAAAAATTCAGTACACTCTTAGGCACCAAGACTTGAACACATGTAAATGAACAAGGGACTCAAGTCAGCTCAAAAGCAACCAATGCATCATAATACCTTTGGGAAAAGGGTCTTGAATTATTATTAAGTGAAACAACAGTAGATTTTAAATTGCAGTATATGACAATGAAGCCTTCTATGATTCAAGTAACAAGATGATCAAAGAAAAAAATAAAAGCAGAGGGAAAAAAAACCTCAGAAAACCCAAAACCCTGCAGGTGCTACCATCTAAACTGATATTACAATATTCCAGCCCAACTGGGGTTGAAAGGGGAAGTTCTGGCCATCTTGCAGATCAGTGAGATTCAGTGAAGCCATCTGAGACTCTCCATGTTCCCTCTGAAGAATTCAGCAAATTCCTTCAATAAACTGAAGGAACAAATGTAGGTAAGGAAATAGCAACTAGGTGATGGCAAACTAAGCAGCAAGGAAGTTCCTTGTTTTCTGAAAACTAAAAAATGTGTATCTTCATTGGCCTCTGCCATATGCAGCAAAAAGCAGAGCTCCCTGTCCCAGATGATGATGGCTTAATCTCAATGAGAAAAGCCAGGCTAAGCAGGAAATGTGTTTTGTAATTCAGAACATAATTTTCAATTTTCAGTGGTAACAGACAGGAAGAAAAGCTAAGGGCAGAGTTTAGAGAATGAATTAGTAGCTTTTATGCTGAAACACTATGGCTGAATTCATCATATCAACAACATAAGGGTTTCAAGCATGACTAATGTGATTGTCAATCTAGATTCAGTAAAATTATAGTAATACTAATAGAAAACTCCCTTACCTTTGAAGACAATACAAAATTGCTATTTTCCTCAAAGACTTCCAAAACAACCTCATATCTCCAGCAATGGGAATGTAATGCAATCTTTTATGGCTGAACAAAAGGCATTTCCTGGAATATGGCTGTGAGTTGTCTCCAGATAACCTGAGGATCTCTATGTCCTCCAAATCATAAATCCTGCTATCTTCTTATCAGGATGGGATAGTTAAGCATACTTATTTCACAGCTGACCATTAAGGTGAAACATGTCTCTTCTAGTCATAAATTATTAAGATACAGCCAGAAATACCAAAGCTAGTGTCAGCATATCAGATAAATTTAGGATGCAGAGCATAAATAAGGTAGGCAGAGCTGTCATATGTCATCAAATATGTGTCTTCACACATGGGCAGAAATTTGCTCCATACTTGCACCTGTACAAGGCCCAAACTCAGCCATATCCCACAGACACATCTTGACGCAGGGAACTTCTTGAAGAATAGGTTGCTCAAAGAAAATAACATAAAATCCGACAAGATCCTGCAGAAGGATCACTGCAAATCCAGATTATACACATACAATTTCAATACTGTCAAAGTACTCCAGTGTTTCTACTTGCATGTATTTACCCAATCTAACTATATCTAGAAACACCATCCATTTATCTGTACTTCATCAGCTTGTCTATGAGGATGAAAAAAGTCTAGCTGAAGTCATGATAAAAAAACATCCCCTACTCTTCTCTTATCCATCACCTCATCATAGAAGACTATCAGGTTGGTTAAGCTTGATTTGCCCTTCATAAATCCATGCTCACTACTTCCAGTCACTCCCCCCGTTTTCATACATTTGGAAATGTTTCCAGCTTCCATCGGCTCCATGTGGTCAAGCATGACCATGAGGTCAGGCTTGACCTCAGCTTCACAGAGGTCAAGTGAGACTGACTCACTTGACCTTGTAGGCCCCAAATCCTCCTTGTTGCCTGTTTTGAGTGAGTGACATTTACATTCTGAGTTCCCAGAGGCCTCCCCAGTCACCATGACATGACATTATTGGTTCTTTCTTTTCCTAGCAGTCCTTGATCCTCAAAGACGGTCCCATGGTCATACACCCTCAAATACCTGGTGTCAACAGCAGTTGTGCAGCCAGCTGTTAGATTTCAAGATTCCCTGAAGCCCTTGCCCCTCAGTAACAGGATCAAGGAGAGACCAACTGTGCTCCCATGCCCTTGAAAATCACCCCAGAGCCCTGTAGTCATGCTTTATACACTCCTGATCTCTTCTGGCAGAGAGTGGTGCCAGAGTCCTAAGACCAGACAAGCCTCTGAAGTCTCTCCACATCCAGGATTTGAGTTCCAAGCAAGCAGCAAACTCTCTAGATAGCAGATCAAGCCAGACAGCTTGGGCATCCATCCTGCATAGCAGGGAATTATTCACAGCTATCCATTGCCATTTTCTCCTGATCCCCCACAGTTCCCAGCCCCTCATCTGCAGCCAGGGCACTGAATCTGCTCTGTAGATACAGATCCAGGGCACTGAATCTGCTCTGTAGATACAGATCCAGGGCACTGAATCTGCTCTGTAGATA
>NC_031769.1:21471709-21510145 GCF_001522545.3 Parus major | reverse complement strand
TGCTCTGTAGATATAGATCCACAGCCAGCCAGGAATTGTCCTCCATGGTCACAGGCTCCCTCCTGCACATCCTTTAGCTGGGTGTTGGGTGCTGTGGTCAAGTTCTGGCTCTTACATTGGCCACTCCACAGTACCACTGCAAGAACCCTCCAACCCTCCTCTTCAGAAGGCATCTGGAACAAGAGCCCCCAACCCACTCTGAGCAGGGACAGCTGGCAGAGCTCCTTAGAGCCCACAGAACTTTTCCTAGAAGTCAAAGCCTCTTGGATTAAAGAGTCGGTAGAGAGTTTCATAGCATTCCCAGAAGTCCTCCAACAATCCTAGAAGTTCTGAAAGAATATATCACCTTTTTTCTTGGCCTCAGATTTAATTTACCTTAAAAATTCCTCCAGGAAAATAAACTTTCAGTGACTGTAGAGAAACTTGCAACAAAGACTAAATACAACGTGTATAACTTTGTACTGCAGGTGAAATCTCGACTTCCAGTATCTTCTTTACTTTGTATTTTGCAGTCTTTGGACTCACTGAAACATTAATGAAAGGCAAAGCGAAATTCAGGAATATTTTAGAAGTAGACTATTTTAAAAAGATCATTTAAACATAAAATGCAAACCATTATGGACGTTTAAGTTCACACACAAAGATGACCTCAAAAACAATGGGACTCATGTGTGAAATCAAATATCAGCCAGGAGTTTGTGATGCTGGGGATCCAGTCTAATGTTGGGAGAAATGCTCTGTCAAAATAAAATCAATTTCAGGGTAAACTATAGTTTCACAGTGAAACAGAAGAATCCATTCTGAACCTAACAGGTTAATTTTTAGCTGAAATCTTTCCTGAAACTGTTATAAATGCAATTATTATTTTTTGCACCATATGTAAAAGACAGAAGGCTGCAGTTAATAAACAGCATTTCTCATTCTATTTTCCAAGCCTCCCAGGGGAAGACTTTGGCCTCTTCAAAGGGGGTGAAATCCATTCAAGGCAAAAACTGAGAAGAAAGCAGCATTTTTGATTTTATGCTTCCCCACTTTTACCTAACATTTAGCAAAAAATAGAAGAATGTACTAAATACAGGCAACTAAATACATGGTCTCTGAATATGCATTTTCTGGTTTGAGTTTTGGTAAAATGTTCATTGAAATTATCCACCAAATATTAAAATTAATTGCCACAAACACACATATTGTTGAACATATATATTTTCTTCCCAAAATATGGGATTTTTTATTAAAAGATTGATATTGAAAAGACAATAATTGCAGAAAAACGGTCATAATTCAGAATCTTTCTACACATTTAAGAATTTTAGTTATGGAAAGATAGGACAGCTATGACACAGAACTGTATTTGAAACAACTCTTCTTATGACATGATCTCTTTGAAAGACTTTTGGTGAGGCACCCAATTTTCTTATTATTATTACATTAACAGGACAGATTTGAATGACTGAAAAAAAATCCAGCTCTTTCTGCAGATTCCCCAACAACCTTTGTACCTCTGTGTCCTTGCTCTGAGTGCATCTTTTACAGCCAGAATGTATTTTCAACATAGATTTTTAGTTTGGTTTACTACAGGAGACAAACTTACAGTGCCATATCTAATATCACTTTTTGTCTCTTAACTACTAATTTGAACTCACAGATCAAGCTTAACAAAAATTGGCACCACAGTAAAGGTGCCAAGAAGAGAGACATGGAAGTAGAAAAGATGAGTGTTGGAGTAATGTATTGAAAAATACACAATTCAAACCAGCACATGACAACAAAGCCATTATTATTGTAGCAATGTGGTTATAACTGCATATTCGTATTAGCAGAAACCTAAGAGACTCTGTATGAAGACATTAGACCCAAGTAAATTGGATTATTAAAAATGGCCATATATGGACCCAACAGACTACATCAGTTCTCATCAGATGCTTTAAGATGAGCCATAGAGTGTCAAGAAAAATCTCACTAATCCTCTTCTACACAGACATTCTTCCAGCCACTCTCTCCACTGAACTATGTGAAGAGTTTGAGTAAGGCTTGTGTTTGGTGTGAGGGTCCAAAGGTGACCAGGGCAGGGCTCAGCAGGGCACCACTCCCCTCTGCTGCACAAGAACAGTGTCTCGAGGACCCAGGGGCCTGGACCCAGGAACTGCATTTCTTCCACCAGCTCCCTTTTGACAAAGTGATGATGCTCAGAGACAGTAACACAACCATAAATTAAAAAAAAACATGGTCACTATACACTGGTGTTATTTTGTGGTCTTACAGGGCAAAGGATATCTGAACAGTGCAACAGGCTAATTTAGTGTTTTCTCTTGCTGAGGGGCAGACAGACTTAAAAACTAACATTCAATAAAACCCTCATTGAGCTTAGATACTTCACATCTTCAAACCACTACAATTACCATACAGTAACATTCTGTTTGCAGTTTTAATATATTAGATTTGTAATACAAACATTCCAAACTCTATGTGAATATAGTTTTCTGTGCAGAAATTTTTACTGTTCGAGGGTGGCAGTACTACAATCCAATTATCCCAGGCTCAGGTATTTTATACTCAGAAAAATCTAATACTGAAACAAATAAAAAAAATTTCATATACAGAAACAATCGTAATTCCATCTAATTCCAGCCTTGAGTAGAAAGCATATGGAAAAACTCTAACAGTGTGCTTACTATAATCTGGAATCAAAATGTCATATTAGAAAATATATGAAGAGCACATAATTTTCCAATATTATGGATGATTTTCTGGGACTTGTTAAGGCTTGTTCTCATATAAATTTTAAATGCTAAATCTCAAATTCCTGAAACATCTTCTTATCTTGGGGATTCAGGTGAGTTGGTCATCCCTTGAATGGGATGTCCTTTTAGGCAGGAGGAACAGACTAGCTTACTTTGGAGGCACTGACACTTTGAGCTAGGTTGATTTGAAGAAGGGAAACACCAAGTAAAAGAGTTGCTCTATCCCTTTATAGCTGATTTTCAGACCCAAGGACTGAGAGCATAATTTTTTCACATGGAAGTAAAATTTGAAAGCAAAGAAGGTGAACTGAGCCCTGACAGTTGATAGCTTTTCTCTTTCATTCACATGGAAGAAAGAGCACCTAGCATTTCACAGTTTATGAACTGATAAATCCTTTTTTTTAACTCCAAAACGATAATTCTCCAATGTTTGTGCTATTACCTCATGAAGATGAAAGAGTTCTTTCACATGCTCCATAAAAATAAGAAATTTTAACAGATTTTTAATTGTAATATTATAATACCAGGGTTTTTTTTTTATGAAATTGTTCAGAATGGCTTAATTGTTGACTGGTTTTTTTTAGATTTCTTTCCAATTAACTGAAAGATTTGATAGGTAACTTATAAACAGACACAGGAAAAATGATATGTACACTCAGTGGTCTGCAGATAGACAGAAGAGACACTTGAATATTTATGTTTGTAACCAGTGAAACTACTGAGAACTAGTCAGGTGAGAAACATAGCACAAAAGATCCAGAAATATCAAATTAGTCAGGTGAGAAACATAGCACAAAAGATCCAGAAATATCAATGAGGCATGGATGACTATTTTATCTTAATTTATTAATTTAATATAAACAATATAAGAAAACAAGGATTGGATGAATGAGTAGCAAGAGGAAATATGCCTTAGAGATAAATATGCTCATGAAAACTGATTTGGAAAATCAAATCAAGGTGCAGAGAGCAGACAACGTTAAAACCTTCAAAAGCAAACAAAACAGAAGAATATCTGAACAGAGAGCAAACAACAAATTAAAGAGGAAGAAGCATCCTGGGAAACTGCATCTAGATTAGAGTATGTAATTACAGGATTTGCAGCTTGATAAAGCAATTGATTGTAGCAGTGGATTAATTTTAAATCATGAGTGAATACCAGGATCTGATAAAGAGCCAGTTACTTTCTTTGGCAATCTTCTGCTCAGAAGTTGTAAGTTACAGTTACACCCACTTGATGATCAGGGCAAAACTAGAAAGGCCCTTGAGATATGTGTTTATCACATAAGAGCATACCTAAATACATCAAACAATGAAGAAAATATTTCTTATGGCAAAAAATTTCAGACCGAAAAAGCAAACAATTATAACATAATTGTTATAAAATTGTTATAAACCTTAAATTTAAAATTTTGAAGATAATTTCAGCAGCCAAATACCTAATACTATTTTCAGAAAGAATACTGAAAATCTGAAAATATCAGAAGCCAAAAGATATATATATATATATATATATATATATATATATACTCAGTGAATAATGTATTCATATAAGTACAATCATCAATGCATAAAAAAAACTGATTTCACCACTTGTTTCACTTATCACAACTCTGTTCTGTCCTTTTCTTGTACGTTTACACATAAAGACTGGCATCTGTGGACTGATCACACAGTACTTCCTGAAGATCCAGTTTTCCCTCAACAAGACCATCTGTGAGGCTCAGCCCAGTGGGATTTATTGTTCAGAGAGAATCAAGACAGCTGCATACATAATTACTTTTATTACAGAAGAACAGTTATAATTCTATTGATCAAAGCTGAAAATACAGATAGCTCTAAGGAACTTAAATGATACAAACCTTTTCATCTGTTATAAAATCTGTTATAAAAATCTCACAACTTCACCAGCTCACTCAGGTTAAGTATTCCTTAGCATACTTCACAAGATTTAAGACACTAAATTGTTTTCAAATGCTTATTATTTCTTCACTTCAAATGGCAAGACTCCATACTTTATGTGATCTGGTCAACCTCCTCAGTGATGCTCACCATCTGTGCCTATCTCTTGATTTTTCAAAGCAGCTTCAATTGTTCATAGCTCCAGAAACAAAAAATATGAAGAAGAAGAAGAAGAAAGGGAAACTGCCACATTTATATCAAACTATGCAAACAGTGTTTATTTGTTTGTGGAGGATCACCATGAGCCCTGTGTGCAGTTCTGGGCACTGCAATATAAAAAAGACATGAAGGTATTAGGAGTGTCCAAAGGAGAGCTATGAAGATCATGAAAGGCCTTGAGGGGAAGCTTTAAGAGAAGCAGCTGAGGTCACTTGATCTGTTAAGCCTGGAGGAGACTGAAGAGAGACCTCATTGCAGTTACAGCTTCATCACAAGGGGAACAGGAGGGGTAGACACTCATTTCATCACTCTTGTGACCAGTGACAGGGCTTGAGGAAATGGCATGATGCTGAGTCAGAGGAGGTTGAGGATGGGTATCAGGAAAAGGTTTGGAAAACCAGAGGGTGGTTGAGCACTGGAACAGACAACCCAGAGAAGTGGTCACAGCACCAGCCTGGCAGAGTACAAGTGTTTGGAGAACACTCTCAGGCACATGGTGTGATTCTTGAGGGATCCTGCGCAGGGCCAGGATTTGGACTCAATGATGGCGTATTCCAACTCAGCATATTCTGTGAAACTTCCTTCACACTGCTGACAAAGGAGCTTTCCTGAAGTGGTTGACTGCTAGACCTACTGTTTATGAACAAAGAAGAGCTGGTGGGAGAAGTGGACTGGTGGGAGGCTGTCTCGGACATAGCCACCACAAAATGCAGCTTTCAGTTCTCGGTGAAGTAAGGGGGTCAACAAAACCTCTGTCTTGGACTTCCAGAGTCCTTGAAAACAAGGGGATCAGGCTCAGACAGCATGGGTTTAGGAAATGCAGGTCCTGCTTCACCAACTGCTCCTCTATAACCAAGTAACCTGCCTAGTGGATGAGGGAAACTGTGGATGTGTCTGCCTGGACTTCAGCAAGGTCTTCAATACTGCTCCCCACACCATGTTCTTGGGGGAGCTGGCAGCCCATGGCTTGGACTGCCATGGTGCACTTTTCAATGAGTTACTGAGTGGATGTCCAGGCCCAGACAGTGGTGGTGAGTGGTGCTACATCCAGTTAGTGACTGGCCACTAGTGGGGCTCCCCAGGGATCGGTACTGGGGCCAGTCCTGTTTAATATCATTATCCATGATTTTGTTAAGGGGATCCAGTGTATCATCAGTCACTTTGCAGAAACACCAAGTTCAGTGAGAATGTCAGTCTATTGGAAGGAAGATCCACTCTCCCTTGCAGAGGGATCTGGACAGGAGGGATCGATGTACTGAGGCCAATTACATGGGATTCAACAAGGCAAAGCGCCAAGTCCTGTCCTTGGGTCACCACAATCCCATGCAGTGCTACAGGCTTTGGGAAGAGCAGCTGGAAAATGACCCAGCTAAAAAGGACCTGGGGTGCTGGACAACAGCAGCTGAACCCAAGCCAGTGTGAGCCCAGGTGGTCAAGAAGGCCAATGGCATCCTGGCCTGTACCAGCAATTGTGTGGCCAGCAGGACCAGGGCAGTGATTGTCTCTCTGTACTCGGTACCAGTGAAGCCACACCTCAAGTACCAGTTTTGGTCCCCTCACTATAAAAAACCATTTTTTATGTTGTGGACCATTGCTGCTTCTCATACATTTGGCTCTTACATATTTATTGAGTCAAATTAGATCAAATCACTTTTGCTATGTAAAAATTTAAAAAGCTAGTAAGGATGCATTTAACTATGTAGAGCGACACATCTTGGCTACGTAGAAAAAGTGAAAAAATAGACTCCTGATTATAAAACTTCATTAAGCATTTTATGAGGGCTTTCTGGTCTGATTTATCTGCAGTAACTAGAAGAGGAAAAGAAAATGGCAAAAAATGGCAATGGTAAACAATATTCTTCTCATTCACTTGTGAAAAAAGGTAAAATTTAGTTTGTGTTTAATCAAAACATATATCTCTCAAGCTTTTTAACTAAAATACTCTTCATTCTGAAAAAAATATTTAGGGGTAATCCTACGAAACTTCATTTGACATGGGTAAAGCGCCTTGCTTCATGTTTAGAACAATCTAGGTAATTATGTAATTATGTAATTTTTGCTTGTTTGCATTTCCTCAGCACTGAAGAAATCTCTCCAGTTTTAATCACACTTTAACTATGACATGGGAAAAAAAAATAAGGACTTTATTCCCATTTCTTTTTACTGACTTCAGTTTATACAGATGCACTGTATGAAAAATTGTGCCAGATAGCATGACCCAGTGTGCTTAGACAATATGCAAATATATTCAAATATATGTATTATGCAAGTAATTCCTATACTTCAGGAAGTCTAGACATATTCCTACAGGATCACTAACTACTGGAAACAATATTTGAGTAAATATGCAAATCTGATTCATTCTTCAAAATATACACTGGAACACACAATGTCTAGAGTTTGGGCCGTATTCTAAAAATTCTCTCATGATCTACATCTGATGTATATGCTATCCAACTAAAAAAGAAACATGGAATGAGGAAAATAGGAAACACTTTTAGTCTAACAGAAATGCCATTGCTGAGAGATCAACTTTACTTGATGATGATTTTTAATAAAAATAATTCTATTACAAGATTCAGACCATTAAACTTTGCTAATGTCTTCAAATTTGCTTTATTCACTTACCTACATTATTACCAAAGGAGAAAGCTAGTTCAGAGAAACCTACACACCAATCTGCAGTCAGATCTTCTCTTGACAATAAAAATAAGTAAGATTCAGAACCTCTTTACCACCGTTAAAGATGCATAACAATCTTTGTCCCTTTTTAATGAAGAATTCATATAATGTTGTTAATGGTGAAGTAGAAAACATAAGAAAATAGCTTTTTCAATCAACTGTTCTAATTCTATTTCATATCATTCTATTAGGAGTTTTATGCTCTTTAAAATGTTATAACTTCCTTTCTAAGTGTCTTGAATTGCAAAGGAGGAACTGCTTCAAGACCAGAAATAGAAATCTGAATATATGAGAAATAAAACTGCCTGGTTTCCTTGAGGTTTGGCAGAAAATGCACAAACAGAAACTGTGTACATATTTACACATTTACTCTGCATACACAATGACCATGATTACAGTCAACCAACCATTAATTCATCAAACTGATCATTGTACAGGAGTTCATTGGGAAAATATCATTAAGTTACAGAAGCAAATTCGCATACATTTTTGCATGCATGCTTGCATGTCTGACCTTTTCAATATCAGGCCTATTTTTACTATGATTTATATATCATGTAGATGATCATTAGGTACTGGGGTAGAATCTTAATGACTGAAGCTTGCTCAAGACTAGTTTAAATACATTTAGCACTCACCTGGCAGGATTTGGCACACACACAGGTGCATGTTTTTGCTGATAGACAAAATGATCAGGGACAAAGGAATTCAAAAGGCTACAAAAGTGTCTATTAACCAAACACAGCCAAATAACCTGTAGGCCAGAGTATAAAAATAAGATTGAAACATTCCAAAACATATAGATGATTTGCTGTATCTACCTGGGTGGGAAAATTACACTGACATCTGGCAGTGCTGCTCAGGACCAGGTCCCATACAATATTGATTTCAGCTCTGGTTCTCCACAAAGGTGTGCAAACCTTCAAAAACCATTGTTCTAGGGATTATACAACCTTACTCAGGAAGCAGCAGCACAGAAATTGGGCAGGCTCTGTGGAAGTTTGTCACCGCTCTTGTAGAAATATAAATGTGACTTCAGCAGCAGCAGCAGCAAGAGATTAGGGAGGTCAGTCAGTCTTTACAGGAGGTCCAAGCATGGAACAACTCAATCATAAGAATGCCTGTGCCAGGAAAATGGCCACTACAGAATACAAACAGCACTGTCGAGGGACAACCAGTTTCTCTACCTTTCCCAAGACCTAGCCATGATGCTGGTACAAATCACTCACACGAGTTTTGGAGGGTCAAGCAGGTAAGGAAAGTAAAAATAAGAGACAGCAAATATGAAGCTAGCAGAATGGACTGAGTTAGGATGGGCAGGCAGCTTAAACCTACAGAGAACTGGGAGGAAGGGGACTGGCTTTGGAAACCACTCTTCAATACCACAGAAGAAATTTGACAGATCTTTCAAGAAAAATGTATTTCCCTTCCACCTTGGAGGAAGAAAATCAGGAAGTCCAAATAAAGTTACCAGAATATTCTCAAATTCTTATATAGCAGACCTACACAAAGCAGGATATTGAAATACAACACCATACCAACACCTGAGCAGGACACCACCACCATCTGTGCACAGGCTGTAAAAGAGATGCATACTTAGTTATACTAAAAACATGCCACATTCAGCCTTAAAAAGCTGAGGGCACACAGCAGACTTTTTGGTGAGACAGATGCTAGTCTATGCTAGATGCATAGCACTAGAGATGCTAGTGCTCTGCTGATTAAAGACTCTACAAGCTGAAACATTTTGTTCTAGTCAAACCTCTACCACATCTTTCCTCCCACTCTATTCCCATTTACTCCTCCTTCTTAGGACAATCAAAGCAAATTTAAGATTTGTTAGCGCAGCTAACAAATTAGCAATTATATAGATAATTTATACCTAATTCACCCCTAACATTATCATTGGCACTGGTAATTTCATCATGAAACATACTGTCAGAGTTTCATCTCTGAGATAAAGCAAAGTAAAAGTAAGTTAACTTGAGCAGATATTTTTATTTCAGAGTATGAAAATATGAAGTTTACACTTTGCAATCAGAAGTCAATTACTGCAGATGGAAAAGTAGTCTCTTCTGTGACATCTGAACTGTTAAAACTAAGCAGACTTTTTATTCCAGTGCATTAACTCTTTAGTGAAAAGTAGTTTTTCTTTGACCAATGCAGTATAAAAAATTTCAAGTAGTCAAAAAGAAGAACCGTGAACTTTCTTTCTTATTTCTACTTAGCTGATGGAACAATAATCTCAGAAAAAAACCTCATTATTAAAACCACAAATGACAAATGTCTAATTTTCTTGAAAAGTCCACCTACTTTAGGAAGTACTGTTACTCATTTATGCTGTATCGTTGATAGGCAATTAATAAACCCCCTGAATAATATATAATGCCAAAATTCCCAGAACAACAGAATACAGGTTCATTTGTGACATTTGAAGTAACTGTATTTTGTACTACACATTAGACAAGGGAAAAGTGGGCTTCCAGAACAGCTACCAATAATCTTGTACAACAACACAACAATATATATCACTAAACCTCAAATATCAACATGGATTATAACACAGGGCTTAAAAACCCATACAGTTTCTGCAGACATAACACGATATTATCTCTCTACAGGCCTCAAGAGACCTTCCAGAATCAAAGGACTGCTACACTGACAGTCCCATGTGCAATAATATTACCAAGTCTCCATGCCTCTAAAATATAGGCCTAAAAATCAAGAGATTTAAAGATAAGAATCAAGACTATCCCTTATCTTCCCATGAAAGAGCTTACAATTCTTCTTTTTCCACAAAAGCAAAGGTTATTTATTTTCTAGGGAAGCTTGGCTTCTCAGAAAATAATCTGATTTCATAGCTGGAGCTCTAGGAGAAACACTAAATAATCACTGGTATGTGATATTGTGAAAGCATGTAACACAGAATGTGGTACACAGCTGATTTTTTTACCCATCGCCCACCTACCACAAATTCTCAGAGATGTAACCAGATGGGCTCTTTCAAGGAAAAACACTGCATCTTCTCATAAACAAATACTGCCCTTGCATAATTTCATCATTATATGTGACTCAGTTATACACACCTCTACTGGGAGGACTCCTGTGGCAGCATGGCCATTAGGAAATACTCCTGTATGCACTTAGCATGCAGCACTAGCAGGTATAACAGATATTAGTTTAGAGTGGTCTGTCCCCTCCAGGGTAGAAAGGTCAATGCCCCATTTGTAGTGATAGCCCCTTCCCTCATGGCACTAGTGCTGCAAGCTCAATATGGACACTACTTGAAGGAAAAGACAGAGAGCAAAAGTGGTTCTGCTTTGCCTTTTCCAGGATCTCTGCATTTCCACACTTCATGGCCAGGAGAAATATAGTTCAGTTTTCCATCTGTATTGTGGCCTGGATGCTGCAGGTGGAGGAATGGGGGTCGGGAAGGAGTCGGAGAGGACAGAGGGAAGGAAAAGGAGGAGAATGGAGGAAGAGAGTCCTGTTGGGAAAGAAATCTCAGGAAAATGCACCCAATCATTTCTTCTCTTAGACTGTCTCAAATTGGGGGTGGAGTAAAAATTATTGCACAGATCTGCTGCCTGCTGTTTTCTGCACCTTGGTTTTGCAAGTGGACACTTGCAATATGGTATTTACAGGTAAAAGTGCCTTGTTTTGAAAAGACAGGTGTCTGCTAAGGAAGACAAAAGCCTCCCTTAACATCAAAAATGCAAACCCCTTCATTCTGAATTATTATAATTTTGAAATCAGGGGGCTCTCAGGCAAAGATGTGGGAATAGGAATAACAGTTCTTTACTAGGAAAACTAAAATCAAAATGCAGTAGTACAAAAAAAAAAACAAAAAAAACCCCACTGTCACAGTCAGAATACAACTTGACACCCTGTTGGTCAGGGTGTTGGAAGCAGTCTGATTAAATGGTGGCTGCAGTCCTCCTGGAGTGACAGATGTGGTTCTGTTGAAGCCGTGATCCTGTAGAAGGGTGTAGTTTTCCTCTGAAGGTCCAGTGGGGATGTAGAACAGTCTGGTCTTCCTCTGGGAATCCAGTGGAGAAAGGCTGCCTGTGTTGTTCCAAGTCTCAGATTATATCCAGGTAGGAATGCCTGGCTCCTCCCCCTGGGTGGAGCATCTCACCATGGGATGATGTCATTTTATCAGTCATGCAGTGACACTCAATGGCCCATTAACAGAAGGGATCCCTCTGGAGGGAGGATGGGTCTTGGAAAAGATAATACCTGCCACACCTCTTTTTAATAGATGGTAATAGAAAATATACTTTTGGTTACATCTTGCATTGCAACTCAAGACAAAAAGATAGGGCTTTTACATAAATTATTTTAGACACAAATATTGTAAGATATTGTAAGTGAACCAAATTTGTAGCAATTACTATTTAAAGTACAGGTTATTTTCAAATCACGTATTTGACTGGTCTTTGAATAAAAGGATTCTAAATAAATGCTAGTGTTCAAATTTCATCACTAACTTCCAAACATATTTAGAAAATCAGAATTAATTTTCTCTACCTATATGGATCAAGTGTGATCTTTCCACAAGCTAACTCATCCAGGTGTATTTTTGAATCACTAAGCTAAGGGGATCTGTACAATTCCCAATCCAAGGAAAAATGCAGCAAGTTTAACAAGTGACCAGCTCAGCTAGCAAAATGCAACAAGTCTCAGTTAGATGAATTAGATGTCATTCAGTCAGTGACCTTATTTATCTTTTACAGAGCTTGTTAATAATTAATCAAGTGTGCATCCTCTAGCTAAACTGGTAAGAATGCATATGCATTTCCATTATATTTTCTCATTTCAGCATAGTACAACTTCAGCACAAGATCTGGCCTTTAGAAGAAACCTAGTGTTCAAGGACTCAAAAGATGTATATAATACAGTTTTTAAATGGAGAAACCAAAAACCTTTTAAAAGAAATTTAAAGCATATTTAACCAATTTTACACATTTGTGTGTGAAGATCCCAAAACATAAGCATAGTAAAATGACAACACTAAAGCCTTTTCCTAAAATTGCAACACAATAAATGAAACTCTTCTGCTTACCCAAATTTATTACAGAAAATGGTTAGGATATCTATAATGTTAATGTGCAATCACAGCTGCAAACAGGTGTCTACATTTTAACCCTAACCTCAACAGTGTAGTATAAAACACAGAAAAAACCCACTAAGGATGTTATTGATATTGTCCTTGCTCACAGGACTGGAAACAGTCCCCGTAGAAGTCTCAGTGTACCTGTATGTCTGGCCAAGTACATTGAGACACATGCTGGGGGAGAAATGGGAAATGTCTGTATGACACTTGTATTAACAAGTGAGCAGCTCTAGTGGAGATATTTTCAGGCTTTATCACTGACCATGAAAACTGGGGACCACATGAAGTAATGTATTTAAGTTTAGTTTTGCTGTCATTTCCATGAAATGCACAATCAGGAAACAATGCTCCTATCCACAAACACTAGGACTCAAAATCAGATTATTTCATTGAATGATGTACGAGTCTCTGCCTATATATTCAATTTTTACATGCCTGCATCTCTTTAGACTTTAACAGTAACTTTTTAGTTGCAGATGCAAAGTAAATCAGGTTGCCTGGAACCTGTTTACTTCTATCATAGCCTGCAATTTATTTTAAACATCATGTTTTTTAAAGATTTTGAACAAATTCTATAAATAACACCTAAGTGCAGACCCTTCACTGCAGAAGGTCAATCAAGAACCAGTTTTCTTGTAGTCCAGCCTCACAGAACTGGGACAGGTAAGGAGACAGATTAAGGAAACAAACATTAAAGTAATTTTTGAAAAAGAAGACTGAAAAGACTGGGGTGGAATCCATCAAACCAAGAAAGATTTCTGAAAACCAGACACATATATTACCCTTTCACACCAAGGGATCCACTGTAGTCATTGAAGGCCTAGTAAATACAGTCATGTTACTGAAGATGAAATGCATTTCATGTAGGAGTTAAACAAGTGGACTTCAGTCCCTGTTCTTCCATTCCAGTAACCAAGAAGGCAAGCCAAGATGATGAGCTCAGTTGGTAGATATCTACATCAACGTTACCTTGCAATAAACCCTGTAGGGCTTTTTGAATTCTTTTTCTTTCCTTTCACACTTTACTTTTCCTTTCACACGTTACGATTTTTCTGAACTGCTTATTTCTACAAATCTATTTCAGAAATACTTGATGAATGTTACAAGTAAAAATTTTCTATTATATACAGTTAATCTGAGTTGTTAGTGACTAATTCTTCTGTGTTTTTACATAAATTTAAAAAAAAAAACAACAACACAGTCTTTCCATGTCATTTTCATATAACTATCCTTTCAATTCCACTTTTTGCTTTAGGCCACATCTGCATTTTCAGTATTCCATGAAATATGGACAATGTAATTGAGCTCAGTTTTCGAAAAGTAATCACATGTTCAACTTTGCCAAAAAAAAAACCCTGAAACTTTATCAGTAAATCAGTGCAATTATTAAGTCTATATACACAACACACAACTGACTCTTTTAAAAATAGCCAAGAATTACAAGTGATACACTGTAGGAGAAATCAAATTTTAGAAAATAATCTTTTATTACATTCAATCTTATAAAATTTTAAACTTTAATTCAGTTAGGAAAAGGTAGCTGTCTGGAAATCCTGGCTTCCCTCTGTGTATTTTTGTTCTCCAGGTGTCTGAAGATTGATGTTTCCAGTCTTTTTTCGATGGACTAAAGGAAAGGAGTAACATATATGATGATTTGTTCATGTCCATACCACAGATTTCAGCTGCCATCTGTATGAATAAATATTTCAGTGATTTTTAATTCCATTTGATTTTACTGGTACTGAGAGAAGAAGAATATCTGTTTCATATGACTTTAAAAATTCACTCTGAAACAGCCTCTCTGCTTTCTGTCATTTGTCAGCTGCAGACCAAATCACGAGACACAAATCACGAGGTGCTTGGCTGTTTATTCAGATGTGTATGGTATCTCTGCTTTAAATCTCTGAATTTATCCTTTACTCCTCATAAGTGCTGATGCTGACCTGAAGTTTTTTGGGAAAGGCCTGGGATACTTCACATAGATCTTAAATAGGTCCCAAAGTATGCTTCCCCTACTTTGATCTTCACTGGTAATCAACACGGATTGATTGACTTAAATGTGAGATAACAGCAACCTGGAAAAATATGAAGGGATTACTGAAGTAACTGGGAATGAGAAGCTGGTATGTAGCACTATGGAAAAGGACCTGGGGTCCTGGTCAATGACAAGTTGAACATGAGTCAGCCCTGGCAGCCAAGAGGGAGCGGCATCAGGCAGAGCATCACCAACCAGGCAGGGGAGGGGACTGTCACACTCTGCTCTGCACTGGGGCGGCCTCACCTTGAATACTGAGTGTAGTTTGGGTGCCACCAATATAAGGAAGACACTATGCTATTAGAGAGCATCCAGAGGAAGGCCACAAAGGTGGTGAAGGGCCTTGAAGGGAAGCTGAGTGAGGAGTGGCTGGGTCACTTCAGCCTGGAGAAGCCTGAGAGGAGACCTCACTACAGCCCAACATCCTCACAAGGGAAAATGAAGGGGCAGCTACTCATCTCTTCACTCTTGTGACCAGTGACAAGACTCGAGGCAACACCTGGAATTTGTGTTAGGGGAGGTTTAGGTTGGATTTCAGAAAAAGATTTTTCATCTGGAGGGTGGTTAGGTACTGGAACAGGCAAGCCAGATCACAGCACCAAGCCTGGCAGAGTTCAAGAAGTGTTTGGACAATGCTGTCAGGCCCATGGTGTGACTCTTGATGGGTCCTGTGCAGGTACCAATGATTCAATGATCCTGATGGTGTATTCCAACTCAGCATACTCTGATTCTATTCTATGATTTTACAGCACTAGTTATCAGACATTTATATCCAACTAGCATTATTTTTCTAATACCTAGTTTCTTCTTCTGATGCCTCATTTTCCTAGTTAGAGACTATTAAGCTATAGATCTGCCATCAAGTGCAATGTTTCTCACCTTGCTCTATCTGATTATACAGAAGAAACAATTGCTGCATTCCTGCATGCTGGACACTCACTACCGGCAAAAATGAGACTACAAACCATAGCCTAGGGGCTAGGTTGATTACATATGCCCTTTACTAACTTTTCATAAGCATAGAGATTCAGGTAATACACTTGTTTTTTTTCCCCAGGCTAATCTTCCATGTATAAGGCTTCTGACATAGCTTATTTATTGTTCCATTAAGCTCAGGTCCATTTACAGACTGCACTCAAGAGAGCTCCTTCCTCCTCTGCCTCACTAGGACAGGGTCCATAGGCAAGGAACCTCCAGCATCCTCCTTCCACTGCTGCCAGCAGTAGTTTACTCCCTGCAGAGGGAACTTCCTGGACTCCAAACAAAATGCTCAGGTTGCCACTGACCAACCTTTCCTCTACAGCCTGCCCACCCTAAGGTTCATGCTTTCAGCCTGCCACTTACCTTAATACACAGCACTGCTCTGACAACATTTGAAGCTCTCTGGTTTCCTTTATTTTCCTCTCCTGGTTTTTCAAGCAGACAGCAGCTCTGTGCCAGCTAGGAGACCCCAGCATGCGCTGGACCACCTGCATGAGCACAGAATAGACTCCAGCTCCAGAATGGGGAATGGGAGCCACTTGTGCTCTCTTAGCAGCTCCCAGACCATCTTCTCCCACATTTCAAAGAGTCATACAGAAAGCAGGTTAAAAACCCCAACAGAAGGTTCCATGACACTTATCTGGCCACTTCCCTTCAATTCATTAGCAGCTAGCAACGTATTTCCACGTATCTATGTTTAAATGCAGGTGACAACCTGAAATGAGCTCTTTCAAAATAAACTTTTGAGAAAGACACCATCAAATTTTCTATTAAAATGTATATATATTTTCTCTATTATACTCCTTTCCTCCATCAGTTTTATAATTTGATAGTGGTTTGTTTTTTCTGGTTTCTTTCTTAAAAAACCTATGCCAGTACTGTCTCAGCTATTCTCTAATTACCTATATAAATGACAGCACCCTTAAAGATATTTAAGGTGTTTTGATAATTTATTAAGGACTGAATTAACCATCCACTGAAAACAGCACATAAGGTTGTACCTAGTAATCATGTACCTCGCACTTAAAAAAGCTGACAGTGAATTAGCATGAGTTGATTCAAATTATTTTCCATACCTCTGAAAGCCTTAGTAAGTGTAATAAACATTTTTGCTTGCACAACAGTCCCTGAAACTGTTAAAATCAATAAGCCTCTCCAACCCTCAGAATGCTGTGTAAAGTTTTACAACCAATATTAGTGATGCCTTGTTACAGTGGCAATACTAAAACTGCTTTTTATAAAAACAACAAACCAAGAGAAGAAACTCTTCAGGAACAACACAAAAAGCTGTTCATGATTAAATTTGGATGGTGCTAAATTTCATAAATAGATATAAAACAGTGAAACATTACAAGTATGCTGACAGTTTTATTTTTAAAAAATCTTTTGCATTGTATTATTGGAAAATAATAAAAAATACATAGTATGAATTACATTCAACGGTTCTCACCATGAAGCTGCAAAGGTTTTTCTACGCAAAGGAGAGGAAAAATACAGTGTTTTTAACAGAATTTTCACTTCTCATCCTTTGTTGCCCCTCAAAAGAACCACAGAAACAGGAAAGCAGAAAAATGTTTGGTTGTTCTTTCCATGTCACACTTCCTTTTTAGAAGTCTAAAAGCTGTCTACTGCAGATCTTAACTGGAAAAACTGATCAGAGCTTTGTTCATTGCTAGTTATCAATATATCCTTCCACAGGAGTTTGCCTGTGGAAGGCAAAACCTCATTTCACAGTTAGAAAAGAAGAACAGAAGGTTTTCTCCATGGTTTAATAAATCCTTGGGTTTTAATCAAATACAAAATTGTGAGTTAACAAAGTACTCCTTGACATGGCTTCTATAAAAGCTTATGTAGCAAATATGCAAACCCAAGGCCTGGCTTGTGTCACCATGAGATGGAAATTTCTTCATTTCCAAGTATAATATCAATATTTGAAGATCTGCAATTAGGAGTCTCAAAGTTTTGACTCCTTTCTTCAATTTGTGCTTTTAATTCCACTGATAATTTATCATCAGCTGAAAACCAAACACAACTTACTAGTAGTGTATAAACAACATTCTGCCTTAATAGTGCCAAATTTAAAGAAGATGATAATTACGAAATCCTGTTTTTCTCTAAACATCCTATTCTAGGACAGAATTAACTCTTTAGACCAGGAAGGCCAGATTAACAATTTTGAAGAAAATATCTGCAGCAGACTTGATTAGCATCAAAATAAAAAATACCACATTACTGAAAGAGGAACACATTCAGATCCAAAGCAAGCAACAAGGCACCCACAGCAGAGAGCTTAAAGGAGGACAGAACACAAAACCTAGAAAAAGCCAAAGAAAATAAACACAGAAAACAATTGAAAATTGCATATCTTAAATCCAGGAAGATGCACATACACACAGCTAGAAGAAAACATTAGGAGCTGTAGATGAGAACAAGAAATAAAGGAAAAAGCAAAGGCAAATTGGATTCTACAGGAGGAAGTAGTGAATCAGAAGATATGGTATTGTTACTGCATATAGTAATAACATAGTATGTCAAGTACACTCTGTTTCTTTGATTACCTAATCATAGCAAGATTATTACAATGTTTGAAATAATGCTGCACAAACCAGGCAGAACAATATTAGGACTCAAGGTTAAGACTTAGAAATTACAGATAGGTTCTCCTTTTACTCTTGAGATAGCAGTAAACTAGATGAAATAATGAAGTATATGCTAGAAGAAAAACTACAAAACAAAGAAAAAACAACAACCGGGGAAAAAAACCCCAAGCACCAAGCAGAAAAATCCAGATTTTTTTAAACAGAGGCAGGAAGCAAAATGCATAAATTTAATTTTTTAAACCTGTATTTTTCTAAAGTACGTGCTTTACAATCACATAAATTGATTGTAAATTGAATTGGTGAGCTCTCTCCATTCTTTTCTTCAGAGCTTTAATAAAAGTTACCTAACTAAATCTAATCTTAAGAATATTTGAAAATGTATATCTATACTTGATTCAGTATCATATAAAGAATTCTTGCACTATTCTGATCATCTGGGCAAGATTTAAGAAACAAGAAGTGGCACCATGTAATTTTGAAGATGAGAACAAAACCCTGACATCCTTTTCACATGCTGAATGGGCTGGACAGGGACTGAACAGAAGAAAGAGAGACAAAGGAACAATTTACTGTGATAACCACCTGGTCTAAGAGCAAGAGTAGCTGGAGGGGAAAGTTGCTGAGTACATAAACAGCTAGAGGATGGCTGTGAGTGTGGTGTGAGAATGAGCAGATTGCTGGAGTGTGAGCCCTGAGCGCTGGCAGGGAGGCAGCATCCCTCATGACTGCTGAAGCTTAGAGTGGTGGAGATATCCCTGGGGTAAATGCAGCTCTTGTTTCCTAAGTTGGAATGGCCACCCTCAATTTAAATCTGGTACTGTGGAAGTTTTCAGTGTTTGTAGGAGTCACAGTACTAATATGTTTTCATTTATAATAAAAACATCCTGTAATTAAGCAGCAGTTTGGATTGTGTGCATGTATATTAATAGAAGTGGGAATTTCTCCAGAATATTTGGTATATCCCAAGCCCTTCACTTCATGCTGCCATTGTTTTCCCTCTGTACTTTCAATGCTCTACATTCAAGTTCTTATGTCTGCTTCTGTTTTTCTTCATATTTTCTGGAGATAAGAATTACCTGAAAAGCAAGGCAATTTGTCACCATTGCATGAAAACACACAAATACCAGACTCTGGATATAAACTTACTAATTTCCTCAAACCTAGTGGAAATAAACAGAAATTATCCCTCCTCATACTTCTCCACAGAATCACAGTATCATTTAGCCTGGAAAAAGCCCCTTAAAATTACTGAGTCCAACCATTAACCTAACAGTCATAACTGAACATTTCAGCTCTTCCTATCAAAAAGTAGCTCATGCTGACATTTACACATTACTAGTTTACATGTACTAGATTTCCACACATAAAAAGGAAAAAAAGAAAGAAAAAGGAAAAATAAGAAAGGAAGATGACTGTTTTTACTGCTTTTCCCAGTGCTTGCAAGTGCAAAACTGATATGCTTACAAAAATATGTCTGGCAAAAAAAAAAATTGAACGACCCATGAACTAAAAATTTTATCAAGAAATACAGTGATAGAAAATTATGAAAACATAGTTTCAAAAGGAGTGTCAAAATAGGTTTCATTTAGGAAGCATTAACTCAGTGGAGAAAAACCATTATCAGTAGACTATATCACAAAAGTACTCAGGCCACTCAAAAGCCTAACTATACCAGAAAATTATATGAATTATAGACAAAAGTCCCATTAGTCCATCTTGAAGCACCTGGGTATTACAGCAATACTTGTGGGTGCTTTAGAAAGAAAGTAGGAGAAAGAGACATTGCATGTCAAAACAGAATTTTACCTGATGTTTCCTACTATAATTTTAAATGTCTTAAAGGATGGAGCTTTTAATCTTTTTTTTTTTTAAACTAAAGCTCTTCCGTAGTTGTATAGATCTCCATGTCAGGTAGTTGTCTTGTTATTGATCTAAACTGTCTCTTCACTAAATTATATCCCATTGCATCAAGTCACATTCCTTTTGGCACATTTTACATGCAGTAAGTACAATTTTATCCTAATAAATGCAAATCATTTAACCACATTTTTCTGCCTCTCAATACTCACATAATTCCTGTTTCTTTAGGTGCCTTTATTCACTATTTAGACAAATTATACAGAATCAAAATCAGAGAATCATCAATATTGCTAAAGACCTTCAAGATCATTGAGTCCAACTGTCAACACAGCACCACCATAATGACCCCTAAACCAAATCCCCAAGTGTCACTCCTGAATGCCTCTTGAACACTTCCAGAAATGGTGACTCTACCACCTCTCTGGAGAACCCATTGAGATGTCTAATCACTCTTCCACTGGAAATATTTTCTAATATCTAATCTGAACCTTTCACACACTTAAAACAAACTTCCTCTCATTCTTTCACTTTGAGGCATGGCAGAAGAGACCAAGCCCCACCTCACTACTTAACAACTTAAATGGTTTTTAAGCAGTTGTAAAGACTGATAAGATCTTCCCTAAGGCTCATCCAGACTAAATAACCCAATTTAACCCATCTGTTCCTCATGGAAGGTATTTCCCTAGACCTTTCACCAGCCCCTCAAGGACCTGTTTGAGTGGCCTAAAACCAAACCCAGTACTCGAAATGTGGCCTCATCACTACCAAGTACAAAAGGACATTAACTTCCTTAGTCCTGCTGGCCACACTACTCCTGATACAGGCCAAGATGCCATTGGCCTTGCTGGCCAGCTGGGCACGCTCTTGGTTCATGTTCAGTTTGCCAGCCAACACCTCCAATCCAGCTCTGCTGAGCAGCTCTCAAGCTTCTCCCCTGGGCAGTGCTACAGGGATGTTCTGATCCAGGGGCAGGACATGGCACTTCACCTTATTGAACCTCATGCAGTTGTCTTCAGCATATGATTTGCTAATAAGGTGGAGTAGGTAAATAAATATAAGTAAATGAGAAAGTAATTGAGTCTCTACTGCGTGTTTGCTTGGTGTTCAGGGAAAAAAAAAAAGTCCTGTATGTATATATATAATGACATTTTTATCTCCTTCTCCTTGTTGTTTCTTATATTATGTTAAATACAGCCTAAGCTCGGGATTCTGACACATTTGCAGGATTATCTTGACCCCAAAAGTAATTATGAAGCATACAGCAGAAAACACAAGGCTGTCACACCCCAGAGCAGATATGGGTGTTCTAGGGACAGTCACTAAGACACCAAATCTGAGAATCATCACCACAGCGTGTGGCTGCTCAGAAGTGTAAGAATTACTGAAGGGAGACACAGCCTCACTGGCAGAGGCAGCCATTCCCTCCATCCCAAATGCCAAACCTCTCTGGATTACCAGTGGAGCCTAAGTAAGAGCAGGATCCTAACCAAGGGCTAGAAACACCCTCTATGTGACTGACTCTCCCCAAGGATACAAATGAAAAAAACTTAGTCCTTACTCCTCCAATGAAGCAGGTATAACTCTCCACTTGTACAGAATTACTTTCATCCATTGAAAATTGGATTTTTGCGCTTTCTGCCTAGTCAACTGGATAAAAATGAAAAAAATAAAGATTACACTTCAGAAGAACAAGCCTCAAGCAATATTCCAAGCATGAAATGGCAGAAATTCTCTGTACCTTAGAGGGATAAAGTTTTTCTGACAGCTGGGAATCAGGGGACACTACTCCTGCAGTTTGTTTCACTTAACTTGGCCAGCCACTTTGAAATCTTTCTCTATAATCTCTTCATCACACTCATACTACATGAGCTGTGATTCCCCCTCTAAATCAGCCCTTCAAAAGGGTCATCAATTGACAGATTTTTCTTGAGATATGATACAGCAAATAATGTCATATACTGCACATGCTACATGTCACCTTCTGGGCCTTGAAATTGTTAGGTGCTGTAGCTACAAGTTCTATGCAAATACATAATTAATTTAATTTAATTTAATTTAATTTAATTTAATTTAATAATATTTTAGTATAATTAATATTAAAAATTAAAAACTAAAAATTATAAAGAATTTAAAACCAAAAATACAAAATGTTAATAATTTTAATATTATAATAATAAATTAAATAATGTATATATTTAAATAATTTAATAATAAATTAAAATAATGGGGGAAAAAAGAGTAAGTTATGACTCCTTTTATGTCAAAATTGGAAAATACATCAACAACTGAACAATTTTTATGCAACCATACACTTAAAAAACATCTGTAAGAAAAAAGCATCCGAAAGGGAATTTCACTGACACCAATGCTGGAGTGTAAATACAAACCTCTTTGCATTGTTTCACTGTCTGCCTAACCACAAAAAAAAGATTCTGGTTTAATTTTTCTATTTTTTGGTTGAAAACAACTTTGGCTCTGTACTTGGTTTAAAAATATTTCGTGCAACAATCCCAGTTTTTCCTATGAGTGTTTTTTACCAAGATTCTTACATATATATAAGCCTCCTACTAAACTTAGTATGATTTGTATGTTTGCTAAATGCCAAAGAAAAGGTCTTGGCTCACTGCAATTTACCATACTGGATTATTAGGCACAGAAGAAGTCAAGTTTACTGTTTGTTCAGTAATTAAGTATGCAAGAAATAAAAATAACAATAAATAAAATAATTATATAATCAAAATAAAGAATAAAAAGGTCTGTGAAATGGAAAAATATTTATTTAACTTCAAATAATATCTTCATCAGCCAACTGCTACTGCAGTTGCAGTGGCATATGAAGCTTTTCATAAAGCTAATCAAGATGAAGATTTTAAATCTATTTTAACTTCTCAGTTTTTTCTTTGGAAAACAACTCATTCTCTACAAAGGGTTTCTGAGGCTCCTAGTGAAGACCATGACACAAACATGGCATGGGGCTGCATGAACACACTGGGTTTGCAGAATGAATGAACCTTATAAAATGCCTCTTTCCTTTCTTTGAAGAACAACTAAAAACATTAACTTCTAAGTTTTACCCAACAGACATTATTATACACTCCTGCACAAATCCCTGCCTTGGAAATAGGACTGGAAAGGTCAAGGTGTGTGTGTTTGAGAACAAGAATGAGCCCCTGAGCTTCAGGAAGTTAAGAATAGTATTATGAAAAGATGAGATGGTTGGATAAAAATATATAGTAAATGAATCAGTTTTCTGGCTGCCTAATTCGGTTAGTGCTGCTCCTATGAGGAAGAAGTGGTTTTGTCATTATAGCACACATGGAAGAAAGAAGGATATGTTGTCTACACAAAAAGACCATGTGAGGATGATAGAAATCTGAAAAACAATCTCATGAGAGTCAGAAAAACCCACTGACTATCCACCATTATCAGCAAAGCTGACAACACAAAACTCATGTTAAAGCCTCTGATTGGGAACCCTGGGAAATTTTAATTGAAATTCTTGTGATTTTTCTCAAACAAAGAAAGAAGTACAGCAAAATAATGAAGATCAAGGTTTAGTGCTGTGGAAAATTATAGTAATAAATCAGAAAACATTAGAATGAGTGCTGATTGAATGGGTATCTGCTCCATGGATGTGAATCCATAGAGAAGGTTGAATCAAGATGAAATGCATGATAGCAGGGTTAATGAGATGAGTTTTAAATTAAGGAGTACAGGGGAAAATTAGAAAGAGATCTGCCTTATTTGCATTAGCTTGGTTTTTCAGTGTGGAGGGAAAACAGAAAACATATGAAGCTCTAAAAGCAGATGAAGGTCTGTGCATGGCTGTAGTTTACAGAAAGAGGAAAATGAGCAAGAATATGACAGTAGAAGAATGATTACCAGGGAAAATTTGAAAGTGCAATAAGGAGAAGGAAACTATTAATGTTGATGAGAACAGTAAATATGCAATCAACATAGATAATGAAAGGAATGAGCTGGCCTAGCCTGCACAGTCAAAAAGAAGGTAGATTTGCTAGTTCTTAAAGGAAGTAACTGAACTGCTGAAAAGGAAAAGCAACAAAATGGAGGTGTTCAAATTACTGATGCAGACCTCAAGGGAGCTAGTGCAAGCATAATAAAAATATTAGGGTGATCTTGAAGAATAAAAAGCATTGTGGAATGGTGCCACTGATGAAAGACACATTTTCCTGTGAAAGATAGAAATATTATGCTGGAAGATAGCATTGTAGTTTATTGACGTGACAGTACATTAGAAAGTATAACATCCAGTTGGCAGCCAGTCACTAGTGATGTCCCCTCAGGATCAGAGTTGGGCTCAGTCCTGTTTAATATCTTTATTGATGATATGATGGGGGGATTGAGTCTGCCACGAGCAAATTTGCAGATGACACCAAGTGGCAGGGGAGTTTTGATCTGCAGGAGGGAAGGAGGGCTCTGCAGAGGGACCTGGACAGGCTGGAAAGATGGGCTGAATCCAACAATATGAGATTCAACAAGACCAAGTGCAAGGTGCTGCACTTGGCCACAACAATCCCCTGCAGCACTGTGGTCTGGGAAGAGAGTGGCTGGACTGTGCCCAGGCAGAAAGTGACCTGGGGGTGCTGACTGACAGCTGGCTGGACATGAGCCACCATGTGCCCACACAGCCAGAAGGGCCAACTATTCCTGGCCTTTACCTGGAATAATGTGGCCAGCAGGAGCAGGGAGGTCATTCTTGTACCTGTACTTGGCACTGGTGAGGCCACACCTGGAGTGCTGTGCCCAGTTCCAGGCTTCTCAGTTTAGGAGGGATGTTGAGCTGCTGGAGCACGTCCAGAGAAAGGCAACAAGTGAAGGGTCTGGAACACAAGTCCTGTGAGGAGCAGCTGAGGGAGCTGGGGATATTTAGGCTGAAGAAGAAGAGGCTGAGGGGAGAGCTTACCACTCACTGCAACAACCTTTAAGAAGGTGGTACCCTGGTGAGGGTAGGTCTCTTCTCCTGGGCAGCTTGAAATTGGACAAGAGGACACAGCCTAAAGCTGTGCCAGGGGAGGTTTAGGTTGGACAACAGGAGGAATTTCTTCACAGAAAGGGTGACTGGAATGGGCTGCTCAGGGAGGTGGTGGAGACACCATTCCTGGAAGTGTTTAGGAACAGACTGGATGTGACACTGAGTGTCATGGTCTAGTTTACATGGTCATAGGCTGATCATTGATCTCAAAGGTCTTTTCCAACCTGGCTAATCTGTGACTCTATGAAAAAAGAATAATTCCAGATCTAAATTAGAACAACAATTTATGGATACTAAATTCTGACAGTGCCTGTACAGATTACAGGCCGCACAGCTTCTCAGGCTGGCCCTGAGAAAGTAGTCTGGGAAAAACATGAGAAGGAATTAAAACAATCCCCAGGAACACAAAACAGCCTTGCAGGTGTTGTTATGTGTTCCTTGTTTTCCTTGCAGGAGAAAGTCAGGGGGGTGGTGAGCCCCAGTGACCAATGATGGTAATGTAGCAGTTTACTAACCAATAAGAGTTTCCTTTCTGTACTTTCCACGTATCTGTCTATAAAGCAGGCCTGCAAGCAATAAACTAAAGGATCCTCTTGTTCGGACTCCCTGAGAGTCTGTGTCGTTCTTTTCAGCCGTTCCCAATCGGAACGACAACAATTAGGTTTCAGTATCAGCGATGTTAATGAGCACAATATCCACAGATGAGGGCTAATTGTGCAGCAGGTATAGAAAGGTTTTATCCAACCTAAACTGAAAAGATATCTAAAGCAGTTTAATGCTATCATATACTTCCAAATTACTGTCGGCCTTTCTTACCATGTCACTGTGAACTTCAGAATGTAATGGAACAAAGTAAGCCAGGAACAACATCTAAAAAACAGGGAAGAGGAAGCAAGAAAAGCATCATCCAAAATTTGAACGACAACATACAATTTTTTTTAATGTAGACAAGAGGTAAAAAGAGTTAAAATATAAGAAGGTGCTACTTCAGCAGCTTTGAAGAGAAAACTACTTTTATGTCTGTGCTGAAATTTGAACTAAAGTCCAAGTGGCTTTGGCAGCTTAATTAATAAGCTAGAAGAGGAAAATCCTTTAGTTTTATGCTTTCTATATATTTTAAAAACCTTGCTTTAATGCAAGTTTTGAGTGCATGATACAGTGTTATCAGCCAGGTAATAAACTACACATGATGACACCCTGCTAGCTGCTTCTGAGGAATGACAAACAGCATATGACTACTGCAGTTCTGCTGACACAAGTTAGCAAGAGATCAGATTTTATGCTGGTACTTCTAAAAAGAATAGTACCTGCATATCATGAACTTAGTGGATAACAGCAGATACAAAAAAAAAACAAACAAAGAAACAGAACCCAAACATATTATCTAATCATTCAAAGGAAAAGATTCTGGCAGAGACTTCTTTCAGCATAAATAGACAGTATAAGATACCTGTTATAAACAACATGTATAATGGAGTCAGTATCCCAATACAAAATTAACTGATGATTTAATTATATGAGAAATTCAGTCCCCCTAGTTTTGGCAAAATCTGCAGCACAATTGGTACAGTACACACAATATGACCATGTTTCTTGATGCAAGAAGTTGAAAATGCACCCAACTGGTAAACAGCATTAGATGTGATGCTTAAATGTTTAACAGAATTATAAAATAGCTACACCTATCTGAAATATTTACAGGTTTGGGGGGGCATTTTTGTCATTATTTAGTACTAACTTCCAAACATATGAAAGATGCTTTTCTTTCTGTATGTTTAAAAATTGACAAAAAAATATACTGACAGCAAATTCTGTGAAATTTAAAGAAATACATTTAAATAAATGTTTGATAATATAAAAAATACAAAAAAATCAAGTATAAATTTTAAATATAATTCAACATTTGTATGAGTAACAGGATATGTCATATCCATTGATCCTTAATAAACCAATTGAGTAGAAAATATTTCACAGTAAACAAAACATATTGGATATATCAAATACCATCCCTAAAGTAACCCATAACAATAACATTTGAGATTCCACTGAAAGCACTTAATTTTGATAAAATTTTCCTGCACAAAACAGTTTATTTAGAATCTATTTCAGTATTTTAAATGTTTTTGCCAGTTTCTTGTGTACCTTGAACTCACAGGTTTTTTGTTTCACATGAAAGATTTTGGCTAGTAGGATGATTCTGACTCCTACTAAGGACTTAAGATTTTGCATATTTTGGCAACACCAAAAATTAGAGCCCTTGTTATGCAGCAAAATACACTAAATAACTCCACATTGCCAGAAGCTTACTTTTTAGCTCATTCATTTTAATTTTTAATATTGGTCCTCTTATATCAATTTTTCCCTTTGTGCTTCTGTAAAAATGTGGCATAAGCTCATGTTATTAAACCAGGAAAATCACTTAGTGAACTGATGTTGAATTTACATAATAGCATTGACAGCCTTTCTGACAGAGCTAAGTCAGAAAATCTAAGTTTCTATTTACTCAAATTACTAGAAAAACTTCTAATTGAAGTACATTTGTGCAACTGGCACAAAATGACAAAGCACATGCATTTTTACTCTTGCCTCTTCAAGCACAAAATATAAAGGATGTACTTAAAAATCCATTCATCAATTATTTCCTCAATCTGCCAAGGAATGTAAAATATTCTTATCTTTCACCCAATTCCTACTCTCTATAGATACACTTCCATGAGCATAACAATGGAATCAAACTAGTGGCTAAATCAGGGAATATCCACATGTATAATGTCCAGTAGACAGAAGCCATGATAAGGTCATGCTGGTACTGCCTCAAAAAGCCATGCTACTTAATTAAAAGAATTAATAACAGGATCATGGTGCATGCTGCCACACACATGGAGGTACATTGGGAAAGCAGTTTAGAAGCTACAAAAGGAATTAACATGCAACAAGAGCTGTCATGTTCAAAGGTGCACCAAAGAGTCAGAATGTAAAGGTGGATCTGACTTAAAGTGTTTTTCTTCAACATAACATATGGAACAACACTGTCCTAGGGGTCACATTCATTTTAGTACTTATTTTGTCACTAAAAGTCACATTAAGAACTACATAGACAGGGTAGGTATTCCTGTAGACAGAAAATGTAAAAGCAGTAAATTAAGTTACACTAGTTCCTCTACCACACTACCAGAATTGTCACTCAGACTTCTTGAAATTCATACAGTTCATATTTATAAACATAGGCCTTTTATATAAAAAAATCTTACTGATTTTTTTGGTTGTTTCATTGCTGAATTTTTCCCTTATAATTTCATTACTTTACAGTGGCATCAGAGAAATAAAATCATAAACATGACATTTTTCACAGGTTGAATATTTTGACAAATCAGTTTTATGTATGCAGCAGACTTCAATTACTTTTTATATGAACTATAGCTTCCATTGTATTTGCATTTATTCATAATTTTAAAATGAAATTTATTCCAACTAATTGAGGTTTCTTTTTAAGCTTTACATTCTGAAAGTTTAAACAGGTCTTCTATTTCCTCTTATGCTAAGAAAAAACCACAAGTCTCAGACAAAATACTTAATTCTAAACACTTGATTTCATTTCCTTTTCAGCCTTAGTGTTCCCACTAGAAACTGGGTTTCATTACTTTCTATATTAAAGATCCCTATCTAAAGTACCTATGTAATATTTAGAGATCTGTGTGAGAAGTGAAGGAAAGCACTGAAGAGAAAGGCATCCTCTCTTACTCTCTTAAGCTGTGGTCCTGCCAACCACAACTCTGCTGAGTTGTTAGGTGATGATGTGGCTTCCAGCCCATGGCCAGCCCAATGGGGTTGAGGCCCAGCTATGTGTACAAAGAATAAAGCACTAACTTTGCTAGCAATTAAGAAATATTTCTGAGGCTGGACTTCTGATTTTCTTGGATTTTCCTTCTTCTTTTCTGAGGACCACAGAGAAAGTTACAATTTTGAGATTTCACAGATGCCAAGCTGATCTGATTTATAACCCTCTGGTTCAAAGACCATTCTGATTCCTTTGGTCAGTGGTTCATTTTTGCAGTGAACTAATGCAGGCCATTTATCAGAACTCTCCCTGGCTTTTGAAACCTTGACTGCAGGTTTTTCCTCACACATTTTCACATCTCAGCAGGACACAGAGAGTACCATTGTACCACTCCATCCCTGATGAAGGTGAGATGGTAGTTGAGCTGGCTTAACGCCCTTAGTCCCACAGCCTGCTCGTTTAATGCTAGTTCAACACTTGGGAGAAACCTTTCCAAGGGACAGGAAGGCAAGCACAGCTCCTCTGTCTTCAGCTGGCATTTCTCTCTGACCCTGCCATCATCCAATATATGAGCAGGTGGACACAAAACGTTCAGGACTTGGTTATGAAAGTTGCAGAAAAGGTCGACTAGCGAAAGGCTATAAATAATGCCCTATATTTAAATTAAATGATTTTATGTGTTCTCTATAAAATTCAGAATATTTTATTAAAAAAAAAAGAAAAAAAGAAAAGAAAGAAAGAAAAAAATCAACATAGACACCTCCACATCAGCTTGGTCTTGAATATATAATCTACCGTTAATAACATTAAATGGACTATTTTACTCCTGACTATCAACACAGGGTTTTAGTATTTCATCCAGACAGCAAAAACTCAAATGGAAGGCAGGCCCCCTAAAATAAAAAAACAAAAGTAATAGCCATTTCTTAAGAACATGGTGAGGATCAACAATATGAAGAAACTTTTAAGCATTGTTTTTAAACGCTTTCTCAACCCAAACTAAATTCAACCTCTGTCATTCAGCACTTACTTAAGTTTTGAGATTACTGTGGTATTTTATTTCTAGGCTCTTATAAACCAAACTGCCTGAACACATCAAATGATGCTATTCAACAGAGTACTACAAAAGATCAACATTCATTTTAAGTCCATTCAACTTCACAGACTTTGAAATCAATACATAAGTAAGTAAAATTATGCCACACAGAGTAATTTTCTAAGTCTTACAGAAAGTCAGCACAAAGTTCATTAAATCCCTTTTTACTAATCTTTTTTCTGTGGTTTTGACAAAACAGTTAATATAGGAAAAATTTTCAAGAAGTAATTTTGAAAAATTAACATTTTTGATAATCTTACTTTTTAATTCTAATACTAATTCCAACATGGGAAAATCTATGAACCAGAAAGTAACTTTAAGAAGTGGATAAAAACTGAAATCAATTGACAAAAAACTTTGTTACTAGAAAAAAAACATTTCTTTAATATGCTGAGAGAGTAATAAAAAGGTTTTCTGGAGACCTTTGGAAATCATATCAAAGAAAGGAGAAAGGATATCCTTGTTTATTTCTTAAGATATTTCTTATTAATGGTCAATAGGTTTTGAAATGATTCTGTGCTTGCCCTTTCAGAGATATATTAGCTTTACAGCCTCAAATTCTAAATTTAACGCTTTCTTGACCAACAATATAAAGTCAAAATTCATTGCAAGGAAAATTATTTTAAAGCAAAAAAAAACAAGGCTTCAGACCTTTTCAAGACCTGAAAAACTGAGTGAGTGTTGCCATTCAACTCTTTGCCTGAGAAAAAAAGGAATGGGACAAATTATTTCATTGGTGGTGGTACTGTTGTATTTTTACCATTTCATCTTTTGTAATAGTTTAGATCAACCCTAAAGACAAGATGGATTCAGAATAATTTCAAACCTTAGAAATAGCTTCCACAATCTGCTGTCAAATAAATACCATGAGAAAGAATGAGACATGTTCAGAAAAAGATATTTTGTTTAAATACTTTATGGAGGGGGAAAAAAATCCTTTTTTTTTTTCTTTTCTAGAATAGACCCACAAACGTAGGTGTTAAAAAGCACTCTAAAAGCAGAAAAGGAACAAGCAAAACTAGACTTTTCATGAAAAAAGCTTTCCTTACAAAATACATCTGGCAATGGGCAAGTAGTCAGTTTAAATTTCCTAAAAAATTAATGGTTTCAACTTCTGTCTGTACTTCCAGGGACTAAAAAGGCTTTGTGTGCAAGTAATTTTTCACAGTTATGGCTGAATAGGTGTCAGACAAAGAGGCTAGGCTGGAAGGTGCATAAGTTATTAATGACTCTTATGCAAACTACAAAACTATCACAAGAGTCGGCTCCCTTTAATTTTTTTTTAAAAACAAAATTCATTTGAAATTTTTGTTCATTTTAAAAAAAAAAAAAAAAAGAAAGAAAAAAAAGAAAGTAAAAAGAAAAAAAAGAAAAAAAGGTACTTTTTTTTTTTTTCCTGTGTTTTGCCATGTTTGTTTGGGTCTTACAGAAGATTTCAAGTTCTAAACCAGATTTTGACCCACACCTTGTAAAAGATCTGCATTCACTTTTCAGGGGACTTTTTTGAGCTATTGATCCTCAAAGCCTTATCCATAGGAACAGATTAAACTTTCTTCTGCTGCTGTTCTTACTTTTAACACCAAGCTCACCAAGTTATTCAAATGAGAATAAAGTGTGCTCATGTATATGAGGTGAATGTCTTGACTTCCTACAGCAGCCCTGCACCTTCCAAAAATCTTTTTTCTTCTATGTTCTGTCTTCTACAGTCCCATGTATTAACATTTTTCCTGTTTCTTCCTTATTATTTGACTTTAATGACTATTTTGCTTATACTTGAAAATGCTTTTTTTCTTTCTCCCGTAAGTGATCTCTTTTCCACCCAACCTTTTCTGAGAGCACACTACTTGTATGAAGTAGATTTTAAACCTCTATGCCATATTTGTTGAAGCTGATTCATTTGTGTTAGATTCCCACAGGTTCCGTGGGTCTATTCTGCTGTGTGTTTGCAAAGGCAATCAATGTGATTGGAAAACCTGGGGCTGAATCAGTCACCCCCAATAAAGACTGAGAGTAACAAGTCTCTGAACTAACTCCACACCTATCCCTGTGACAGATCCATGCTCTTGGTCCTTAGGCTACATTTAATTAGGCATCTGGAAGATGCTCCACATGGCATGAGTGTCCTGAAGAAGCAGTTAAACTGAAATATCAACTGCATTGCTGATCATACTCCATAAAGAGGAACAGAGTAACAGAAATACATGTGTGCTGCAGAAATGTATGACTATGGGGTAGGACATTAGGCTGAGAAAGAAGTAGAACAGTGTTAATTGGAAAAAAGATAATGTTTTCAGAAATAAGTTTTGTAGGCTGGTTGGACATACACAGCATGGCAGTGAGTTAACTCCCAGCTGTCTCTGATGCTGTGACCCTTTCATTGTGCCAGCATTAGAATAAATGCTCAAATTAAATGTATTTTGTATGTTAATACTCTGTTTAGTGCATCACAGTATATTTCAACAATCAAAGCTTTTTTTCTTTAAGTACTTCTTTTATAGCTGCACCAGCTCTGAAACATTAAGGTATTCCCATCATCTGCCAACATCTTTTTAACAGAAATCCACTAAACCACTAGTATTAAAGAGTGTGAGATACCATCTTCTGAAAGCAAGAGATTCCTCACATCAGAAAACACTTCCATATAAGCAGCATTCTGAACTTTCAGTCATCAAAGGTGGTTTAGTTGTATTTTGCTAGCACCAAGTCAGTGAAGACTGACACAAAGACAGCAGTGAGCACCTCAGCTGTATCATTGTCTGCTGTCACTAATTTTCCCACCCTTTTAGCAACAGGCCCACATTTTCCTCATTTAGACCTCATTAGTATTAGTAACATAGTGGTAGAAGCTCTGCCTGATACCTTGACAAGTCTCAATCACTGTTGAGTGTTGCTCTTCCTAAAATGCTCCTGCATATCTGGACAGCATTTCTAAATCCCTCTTTGAATGCTGTCCTTTTTTCCACCTTCATTTTGTAGAATACATTTCAATTCCATAAACAGAACTTAGGGAAGAAAAAAAATAAAACAGGGAATGTTTTTGGCTGTCTGGGCAGAGCAATATCATTGGTGGATCCAGACACAGCCTCACTTTATGGGACTGAATCTTCCTGTGCAGACAATGATCCTGAAGGCACCACATTGTGCACTATCAGTAACCATTACACCTCATGAGACTTGACAGGTGGGTATCTCAATTTTATATCTCTATCCCCTAAGATAATACTTCTGCCTCAAATGGGGCTCTCCAGTAGTACAAGCAATTATATTTTAAAGTCATACTTTCAAAATTTAGGATAAATCTTTTTTTTTTTTTTTTTTAATTTAATGTTGCCATAGATAGGCAATCTAAACAGACACCATAGTTCATTACTGATAACAGAACACAGTTTGCATCTGGAAAAACAGCTGCATCCACCTCTTTTAACCCACCATGTTAGACTGCATGAACAAATAAATGTTCTTTTATGTGTAGATAGAGTCTCAGAGATTCCTAAAGGACTCAGTGCTATACACATACTCATCTATGTAACCACAGGTCACAAGAGCACTTACCATTTGTTGGAGAACTAACACAAAAATTTATAATAAAAATATAATAAAAGTTATAATAAAATATATAATAATAATTTTCTAGTGATTTCACTTGATTGGCCAGATGATGGATATTTTGGTTTTTCTTGTTGTCTCATTGGCCAAACCCACTTTATGTCTTAGGTTTTTCAGCAGAAGATATTCCAGACAGATCTCCCCCAAGACCCTAGCCAGAAACATTATCTGGGTTTTTTTTCCAACATAATAAACTGATTAATAGTACCTTTAACAAGTTTCTTTAATTCTCCTAAATTTATGTGATCTTTCATGATATTGTTGGTAATTTAGACTGAATCTTTGTTCTTTTTTGACAAGAGAAATCAGTCTGGTATTTATCTTGCCAGAGAAGCTCACAAAAGGCATGAGCTTTCTCCCTCTTTTCCTAACCCTGCTAATTTTGCCCTTGCACAGGCACTGACATACCAGCAAGTAATTCTGTCTGTTTTATTCAGTTGCAATGCACTGACTCCTTACTGCTGGACAGGAGTTGTGCTATTGTGCTGCTGTACAGTTTTCCCTTCATACAACATTTGCATTATTTTCATTACACATTCTCCACCACAAGCAGAGCATCACAACCTCACATCTTTGGGTCCGATATGCTCAGTCATATAAACAAGAGCTGCATATTCATCTCCACTCCATTTCCACAGAGCTCTGCCCTCTCTACCCTTAGCAAATACATAGTCTATGTTTATATATATGACAATACAGGTAACATATACAAAAACATTAATATATTTCTGGATTCAAGCCTGACAATAAATATATTCTAAACCAAATGTGTCCAATCACAAAAGGTTTGTTAGGGGCTCAAGCAACTATATCATACAGGGAAAGGAATAAACAGAGACACTTAACAGAACAAAGTGACTGTTACCATTGAAATTGTTATTTGTACAGCACCAAACTGTCCCTGAGTCCTTGCAGACCTTTTAGGTCTAATGCCTTGGGTACCCTGAAACTCTGCATAGGAGCTGTATCAGAAGCACTGTCAGTGTTACTGGTGCTTATACCAGCACTGGAAAATTCTCAAAATGGGCTCTGGACAGGAGCATGCAGGAGAAGAGGGAATTTGGATAATGAGAAATTAAAGACTTTCAATGGCAGAAAATGACTATTTAAAAGAAAGGGAGAGAATGCAAACTATTACACTAATCATTTAATGGAGAAAGTTGTTTTCCAGACAACACTCAGCCAACAGCAGACTGGCTCTAACCTACACAATACAATATTCCTGTGGACCATTCCAGAATAGGGGCATATTTACATCATGGCATTCAAGTTTCTGTACCAAAGGCTTTGACATACTTGGGATGAAAGCCACACTTGGAGTGATCATGCCAAAGCCATTATTTCACATATTGCTCTGAGTAAATCTGAGCCACCAGACAGGGGAATGTAAATGCTACCCTAGAAGAGGTTTTCTGTGTAGTACAGTCACCGACAAAGCAAGCATAAGCAAATCCTAATCTATACCAGAAAAATGTATATCACATGCATTTTGGGACTTCTGCTTCCTTTCCCCTTAACAGAGAGCAGAGAAGGCTTATATATGTATCACTGCATGGATGGCACTGACTTGAGCAGGATGCACAAGTCACAGCTTCTCATTCTTCAGGACAGCTGGAGAGCCTGACACCTCCTGATACATTTTACACTGTCTGAGGAGTCAGTTTGATCTCAGAAAAGACAGCGGCTTTTACAGCCTTTACAGGAATAATTACTCATAAAGAATCGCTTTACTCTGTTTTCAAAACAAACAGGTGACATCCCACAAAAAAAACCCAAAAAACAAACCCACCATGTCATATAAAAGGGATAAAATTATGAGAAGGAGTAACAGAAATTGTAATAAAGTGCTCCACTAATGCTTTGCAAAATTTATCGAAGGAAGATTCACCTACACTTTCTTATCCACATAAATATAATGTGATGGTGAGAGAAGAAAACATGCATGCCTACCACGAAATAGTGTTTTTGCACATTAAGGTGAAAGACAGAATAGTGTTCACCTACAATCTGTGGCTGGTGCCCACCCTAGCACTCGAAAAAAATATAATGAAAGAAAAAAATATAAATGAAAATATAATGAAAGACTCCTGAGTCAAGATAAGGACAAGGTGAGATCATCACTGATTACTGTCACAGGCAAAACAGACTTGATTTGGAGAAATTAATTGAATTTATTAACAATGACATCAGAGTGGGGTAATGAGAAATAAAACTAAATCTAAAAAACAACCTTCCCCACCTCCCCTTTCTTCACAGGCTCAATTTCACTCCCAGTATTCTCCACTCCAGTGGCACTGCAGGGCAGGAAATGGGGGTTTTGGTCAGCTCATCACAAATGTCTTAGCTGCTCCTTTCTCCTCAGGGGGAGGACCCCTTGCAGTTTTCCCCTGCTCCAGGGTGGGGTCCCTCCCATCAGAGGCAGTTCCCCATGAACTTCTCTGAGTTCTTGCCACATGCTGCAGTTCTTCATTAACTGTTCCAGGGGTCATGAGTCCTGCCAGCAAACCTGCTCCAGAGCAGACTCCTCTATCCATGTGTCCACCAGGCCCTGCCAGGAGCCTGCTCCAGAATGGGCTTCCTGTGGGGTGACAAACTCCTTCGGACTTCACCTGCTCTGGTGTGGGGTCCAGTGTGTCTGCAGATGGATCTCTGCTCCACCCTGGGCATCCATGGTCTGCAGGGCACAGCCTGACTCCCCATGGCCTGCAGCACAGACTGCAGGAGAATCCCTGCTCTGGAGCCTGGAGCACGTCCTGCCCCTCTTTTCTGCGCTGACTTTGGTGTCTGAAGAGTTGTTTTTTCCTCACATACTCTCACTCCTCTCTCATCTGGCTGCAGTAGCTGGTGAGCAGCAATTTCCCCCCTCTCCTCACGTGTGGTGTACCAAAGGCACCTCCACCACCCCTGATGGGTTTGGCCCTGGCCAGCAGTGGCTCTGGTCTGCACCAGCTGGCATTGGCTTTCTTGGACGTGGGGCAAGCTTCTGGCAGCTTCTCACAGAAGCCACCCCAGTAGCCCCTGGCTACCAAAACCTCGCCTCACAAGCCCAATAGACACCACGACTTTTCTATAGCTAAGAGAAAAGCAAGGCTGGTTTCACATATTTTCTTCTGAAACTTTGGCAGCTCTGCTTGGTTTAGGATTTTATTAAGCTGTAAAGTACTTCCTCTAATCAGAGTGAGGAATACTGTTGACAGTGGACCTAGTTTTATGAGAAAACATTTAAAAAGCCATCCTGACATTCAAAAGACATAAATGTTAGTACAAATTGAACTGCAGCACTCTGTGCTCCTGATTCATTTTGTGAGGTACTCTGAGACGATTTGCCTGGGGAAATGAAGCAATAATGTCTGAAGGCTTGATTTTTCAGAGATTTTAAGACATACAGCTCCAGATGTTGTCATAGAAATCTACAGTACTCACTGATTCTGAAAATTGGGCTGTGGATGTATAAAGCCTTACCTTGTGCTTGTCTGAGAGGTACACAGTAGAGGAAAAAAAGTAAATACGATGTTTTCAAAATAAACCTTGTCTTGCTTCCCTTTGGAGTGTAAAATTACAAATGAGTGTTAGAGCTGAAATGAAAACTTGAGGAAGTAAATTTGTCTAAGCTTTCTTTTCATTTCCATCTGTTCACAGAACAGGCCTTCACTTATACTTCAGACATAAGGAAAAAGTCTTCAATTAGTGTAAGAATTCTAAACTTTGTAAGCAGTTGCCCTGGAAATGTTAGAACTGACTGTGGCCATGCAGTTACTCTAACCTGAGCTACGTAAGCTCCCTAGTGTGGCAGAACCTTGTCTTGCTTTGACATACTGCAGTCTTCTATGTGCATTATGTCCTGTATGCACCAAAGAACATGCAGGTATAAACCTTTCATTATATACAGTGCAAATAGACTCACAGCCAAGGGTATTCTTGCTACTAAAAATTACTTCTACATATCTGCCTTTGCTTTCAAAGTATCAAAACACATTCAATCTCCATTTTCATCACAAAAACAAAGATTGTTTCTAAGCACATGAAAAACTAAGAGTTTCCTTGAGCTGGATACAAAAAGTATTTTTCTTTATATCACTGTGAGTAATAATGCTTTGCAGACTTCTGACACCCTTTATGTCTTTGTAGGTCCATTCAAGACTGCTATAGGTAAATCCATCAGCATTTCCATTTAAGTCCCTCTCTTCAAAAGTCTCAAGTCTGGTGAAAGGGTTCTCATTATTGCTCTCTTTTAAGCAAGCAGATCTTCATAAATCAGACCTCTTGTATCTTAATCTCCTTTTAAGTGTACTTGGCCATTGCAATACTAATTTGAGTACATCTTCATTTTCTGCTCTGCCCCTGTCAACTGTATGGTGTTTCTGTAGATATCAGAACCAGAGCAGACCAGCCCAAGGAGGGGTGCAGTTTGCTACCTTTTCTGATAGCAGCTTCCAGCATAAGCAGAAGAAATACCACAATGAACAGCTACAGAATGACAGACTTTTAAGTGTCTTTGCGCATTCAGTCACAATTGGCCTGCCTTGTTACCTGGATGATAAAATTCCATTGTAGATTTTTCCTCTTCCAAAGGGTGGCTTGCTTGGCATGTGCTTCTAACAAATGGAAATTTGTACTCCTTTAATCCATATTCAGTTTTTTTAAACACATTCTCGTATATGTAAAAAATCCATAAGTCAAAATAAAGACACTTACCCCCCTCACTTAACTGGAGTTTTCATAAAACTCTAAATAACCTATTTTTTTAAATACTTTGCAGATAGAGTAGTTGCCCTTATAGCTCCACTTCAGAAGGGAATGGGGATGGGGATGGGGATGGGGATGGGG